>NC_067399.1:460627227-460887227 GCF_016432865.1 Antechinus flavipes | reverse complement strand
CTTTTTCTTATTTCCAGAGAATAAGAGTTTACCTGAAATGAATCATAGTGTCATAGGATGTAAGGGATGTATGTGTAAGAGAACCTAGAGTGTAGAATTAATGTTAGAAAATAGAATGTTAGAATTTCAAGAAACCATGTAGCGTGTAGAATGTTAAAAGACTAAACATGGAATTTTAGAAGGTAGATTGTAAGACCTAGAAGGATTATTTGAGATCTAGCCCATATCCCTTCATTTTACAAACAGGAAAAAACTGATTTGCCCAAAGTCATATAACAAAGTTAGAAGATTTTAGATTAGGATTTAAGACATTTAATTATTGTGCTATGATAGCCTTGGTCTATTTCCTTCCATTCTGGAATGACAGTCTACAGGATGACCATTTCCTTCAGAGTTTGAAGATTCTCCTATGTGCCAGTAACTAAGTTTACTATCGTTTTGTGTTCTTTCTTTGAATTATAATTTGTAGCAAACTCTTTTGGGGGGTTATTTTCCCCTCCATAACACAGGATGTTTATATAGCTTGATGAATCTAACACATCTGTGTAATCACACAATTTCCAGAAATCCAGATGTTCCCTGGAGCACCTCTGGCTCACTTGTGCTTTCAAACATTTGTTGTAAACACCAAAGGCTGTTTGTTGGTTTTAATGTTCTATTTCATCTCATTACCCAGTGAAGGTGAAAGCTTAAAGCCAGATAGGATTGCCAGTAAATGTTTTTGCTCCTAATACTTCTTTTTTCTAGTGAGTTATTGGTATGCGGTAAGATACACAGACCTCCCCCTCTCAAATGTCCAATCAGATTCTGCCAGCATTGTTCTCAATAAGCAATCTACAGCTGTGGACACAGACTTAGCTCTTTTTCCTCTTGTCATTACATTCCTGGATATGGGATTTCAAGGAGAAAATGAAAATCTAGTTGGAAATATCACTTATTCATCCTGTTCTTTTCCTCCTAGGAAAGTATCAGGGTAGAGAGACCTTGGACCAAAAGTTTTTTTTAATCTAATACCATACGTGTCATTTATTTGCTATGATACCTTGAGAAAATAATGTTATCCTCTTTGAAGTCCAGTTTCTCCATCTATAAAATGGAGATAAAGTTATTCAACTGCCTTAAAACATGTTGCAAAAATGAAGTGAAACTGCTGGGAAAATTGGAAATTAGTATGGCAGAAACTAGGCATTGACCCACACTTAATAACTGTACACCAAGATAAGGCCAAAATGGGTTCATGATCTAGGCATAAAGAATGAAATTATAAATAAATTAGAAAAACATAGGATAGTTTATCTTTCAGACCTGTGGAGGAGGAAGGAATTTGTGACCAAAGAAAAACTAAAGATCATTACTGATCACAAAATAGAAAATTTTGATTATATCAAGTTGAAAAGCTTTTGTACAAATAAAACTAATGAAGACAAGATTAGAAGGGAAACAATAAACTGGGAAAACATTTTTGCAGTCAAAGGTTCTGATAAAGGCCTCATTTCCAAAATATATAGAGAGTTGACTCTAATTTATAAGAAATCAAGCCATTCTCCAATTGATAAATGGCCAAAGGATATAAACAGACAATTCTCAAAGAAATTGAAACTATTTTTAGCCATATGAAAAGATGTTCCAAGTCATTATTAATCCGAGAAATGCAAATTAAGACAACTCAGAGATACCACTACACCCTGTCAGATTGGCTAAGATGACAGAAAAAAATAAAGATGAATGTTGGAGGGGATGGGGGAAAATTGGAACACTGATACATTGTAGGTGGAATTGTGAATACATCCAGCCATTCTCGAGAGTGATTTGGAACTATGCTCAAAAAGTTATCAACCTGTGTATACCCTTTGATCCAGCAGTGTTTCTATTGGGCTTATACCCCAAAGAAATCTTAAAGAAGGGAAAGGGACCCACATGTGCAAAAATGTTTGTGGCAGCCCTTTTTGTAGTGGCTAGAAACTGGAAACTGAGTGGATGCCCATCAATTGGAGAATAGCTGAATAAATTGTGCTATATGATGTTGTGGAACATTATTGTTCTATAAGAAATGTCCAGCAGGATGATTTCAGAAAGGCCTGGAGAGACTTACATGAACTTATGCTGAGTGAAATGAGCAGGACCAGGAGATCATTGTACATGGCAACAACAATACTATATGATGATGATCAATTCTGATGAACATGGCTCTCTTCAACAATGAGATGAACCAAATCAGTTCCATTTGTTCAATAATGAATGGAACCAGCTACACCCAGTGAAAGAACTCTGGGAAATGAGTGTGAACCACTACATAGCACTTCCAATGCCTCTATTTTTGTCTGCTTGTATTTTTTATTTCCTTCACAGGTTAAGTGTATATTATTTCAAAGTCTGATTCTTTTTGTGCAGCAAAATAACTGTATGTATATGTATACATATGTTGTATTTAACATATACTTTAACATATTTAACATGTATTGATCTACCTGCCATCTGGGGGAAGGGATGGGGAGAAGGAAGAGAAATATTGGAACAAAAGGTTTGGTAATTGTCAATGCTGAAAAATTACCCATGCATATATCCTGTAAACAAAAAGCTATAAAAAATGAAGTAAGATAATGATAATGATATGCTTGGGAAGATTTATATCTAAATACAAGGGACGATGATGATGATGATGATGATGATGACATTGGTTGTGACAATGATGATTGTTTTGATGGTCATGGGAATGGTCAGAATGTAAATACTAGTAATGGCAATGGTGATGGCAGTGATGGGTGATTATAATAAACATTAATATATATTATTATAATGTCTCATATTTAATAGACTCAGTTATGAAAGGATACTCACGAATCCCTTTCCCCAAAGAGTTTTGAGCAACACTTGAAATAGCTTGGTTAAAAATCCTGACTAGAATTATGATATGGACTACATGACTTCTGAAATATCTCTAAGTCCTCAGATTTGATAAAAAATGTATAAAGATTTCTGTCCAAGGAACACTGAGGTGGAGCATGCTCTTAACAAGAGATGGAATAGGTGAGAGAATTATATTAAAGTGTGAGAAATAACTTTAGTAAGAAAAGGAGTTGGAAAAAGAAAAGAATTAAATTGGAGAGAGAGAGATGGGGAAGGAGGAAGAGAGGAAGGAGAGTAATAGAGATAGGTCCTGACCCAGACACATAGAGACAGCCAGAAATAGAAAAATGAAAAGACAGAGATAACAGTAACTAAGAATGATTTTTTTTTCAGATCAAAACCTAGAGATGGAGTTATGAAATGGATCTTAAATATTCCAAAGTGATTACCAACATGTTAAAAGGGAAAGATTGATTTATTCTTATGTGCTTGAGAGAAAATTATGAAAAGCAATAACAGGTTTCAAGCACAATAAGCTATCCTACTTGCTTCTATCTGAGCAGATAAGGCTTAGAGGATTGAGGGAGATTAAATGATGATGAAATATTTCTCCTGGCTCAGGCAGAGATCAACTTCCATTGGAGGCTTTTTCTCTGGATGCAAGAACATTTACTCAGTTGTTATGTTGATATTCTCCATGGGCCAGTAGGAACAGAGCAACTTCTGAAGCCAAGATAAAAATGAAATTACCTTTCTGATTCTTTCTAAACCTACCTAAAGTATGTATTGCCTTTGTATCACCTCTGACAAATGGTCATCCAGTCTGTCCTTAAATATTTCTAGAAAGTGGGAAATTATCCTCTAGAGCAGAGGTATCAGATATGCAGCATATTAACACCCAAGAGTGCTTCAAGATAAAAATCTAGTTCCTATCATAGTTTAATGTTTTTTGTATTATACACACACACACACACACACACACACACACACACACACATACATCTACAAACACACACAAGCACACAAATATATATATATATAATATATATATATATATATATATATATATATATATACACACATACATACACACATATACACCTGTGTATGTATTTTTCTAAGTCAATATACCACCTGCAGGGAGTCATAATTTAGTGGCACCCATTTCTATCTGGATTGAATATCCAGTTTGACTTTTTGAAAGCTATAATAGTTAAAAAGCTCCTCTTTAAACTGTAATAAACTATATCCCACTGTAACTTTATCACTGTATTCTACCATCTTGCAGAAGAAAAAGTCTAATCTATCTTGTTGTGGTGATTAAAATTGTCCAACTTATATAAAGAAACTGAGACAGAACTCTGAGCCAATGGTACTTCATTCAATGGACTATGGTCCCCTTTAAGGAAGTGAACCTCAGATCTTCCTCATGTCTTGAGATGCTACTTTCTTCTAGAACATTGTCTGGAGTTTGATTCCAAAGATTCAAAAGAGACATGGTACAATACAAAATTTCACTGGTTGACATATGACACATAAGCAAAAATGATATGTCATCAGGGTCAAAAGTTGGCTGAAGCAAGGAAATTCTCCACTGACTAGATGGTCAAAAGATAGCTACCTATTCATGTTAGACAAGAATGATCTGGAAGTACAAAAATAAATTGGAGAATTGTCTACATAGTTGAGACACTTCTGCCACATTGGGCTTGGTTACCATGACAAGAAAAAACATGGAGAGCCTCTAATTAGCTTCCTATAATTAAGCAAGTGAACTTACCATCTGTGACTCATAGCTCTGGGGCCTAATATGCAGAAGTTATAATCATTACCCTTATAGAATCATACTTATTGGTTAATTGATTAATACTGATTAGAATAGAATAGGGGACCAAATGAATTATTTCTCTCATTGTATTTACTGCACTGCCCATATTTGAAGACAGCTTTTGTGCTTCCTCTCTATAAGTCTTTTTTTTTAACATTAGCATTTCCATTTCTTCAATCTTCATATCACATAGTTTCTTGTTCTTCCTGGATACAGTGATGTACTGATAAATGTTTAACAACATCTTTTAAAAGGATGACCAATACACTTAATGTTTAATCTTCATTATTAAAATTTTCTCTTTGTTTTATTAAGTTTAGATATTCAACAATGTAATAAGTCAAGCCCTGATTTATAGATTTTGCTGATTGTCAAAATGCAAATACTTACAATAAAAATTTAACAACAGGTTTTGAGAGTCAATTTGAGCTGTCTTCAATCTAACCCTGGCTGAATCCTTCATTTTTCATCAACTCAATCTCATTTAAATTCAACCAGATTAGGTTTTGACAATCATGTCATTTCTTTTTGGTTTTGTTTTGAAGTTGTCTTGGAACAGACCTATTCCTGTTTCAGTTGCCAGATAGGCAGGAGGAAAAGTCAATATAAAATCATGTGACTGATTAGCAAGTGGACCAATACTTGTATGTTCTAAGAGCACTATCTTCTTAAAAGAATTCCCCCAGAAATTCTATATATTCTTTACATTGATGCTAACATTGTTCAGACCATGTTTCAATTCCTGTCTTCAGATCTTGCAGCCTATTCTTTTGGCTATCTTTAGGGATGGAATTTTTTTTAACCTTTTGAGAGTGGTTTTGATTTTTAGAAATATTCTGAAGTAATTCAGTCAGTTCTGGTGAGTAAAGTGTTTTAAGGTCTCACATTTCAAGAGGAACAAAAGAACACTTTAGAATTCATCTTGTCCAGAAGTATCAAGCATGTATCTGTAATTGCAACTAAAAGGTAATAGGAAAATATTTA
The DNA here is from genome assembly GCF_016432865.1 of Antechinus flavipes. Taxonomy (NCBI): domain Eukaryota; kingdom Metazoa; phylum Chordata; class Mammalia; order Dasyuromorphia; family Dasyuridae; genus Antechinus; species Antechinus flavipes. The sequence continues at coordinate 460,881,568 of NC_067399.1, read as the reverse complement.
GCAAAATAAATAAGAATAAAATAGAAGAGGGATAATGTTAATATGAGGACCAAAGAAATCCTTATATATGATGGGATTAATGGCTTCCATTTCTATTTGATTTTGAACTAGTTCAATCTTCTCATTTTCTAGATTAGGAAAATGAAGAAATTATGATTTTTGCTCATGGTTACACTGATACTTAATTACAAAGCTAGTGAAGCTGGAAGACAGTATTTGATTATATGGGGATAGTATGGCCTAATGAGAACAATGGACTTGCCATCAGAAGTTCTGGGTTGAATTACCTAGTACACTCATTTTTTATTAAAGCTTTTTATTTTCAAAACATATGCATGGATAATTTTCAACATTCACCCTTACAAAACCTTGCATTCCAATCCAATATATATTACACATGAGCAATTCTTCTATATATATTTCTACAAATATGTTGCACAAGAAAAACCAGATCAAAAAGGAAAAAAGAGAAAGAAAACAAAATGCAAGCAAACAACAATAAAAAGAGTGAAGATGCTTACTGTGATCCACATTCAATCCCCACAGTCCTTTCTCTGGATGCAGATGGTGTTTTTCATCACAAGATCGTTGGAAATGGCCTGAATCACCTCATTGTTGAGAAGAAGCATGCAAGGCACTCATTAATTGTGTATCTGTGGACTAGTTGCTTTCTCTCTCTGAGACATAGTTTCTTCATCTGCAAAATGGGAATAATAATACTGGTCACCTCTATCTAACTGAGAGGCATATTGCCCAGTGCTTTAGGTCATCTTGTGCTTTTAGAGGCAATCTCCAACTAAAACAAACCAGGAAGTTATCAGAAGACCCCTGGGAGGGCAAACCATTAGGATAAACTCCAGTGTGGGTGCACCCATCATTCTTAGGACTCGAAGGCTCCAGAGATCATTCCATTTTTGTTCAAAGTTTTGATCAAAGTTATATTTTTCCTGAAGCTTTCTCCTGAGAGGTTATGTAATCAACAAAACAAATCCTTATTTAATTCCCCTCCATCTTAATACGCATATTTATCATGTTATAAGTCTCCCCCCCTTCTAGTTTCAACTTTTCTCATCTTCTCCCCCTCCATTTTGCAGTACAAGTGTCCCTAGTGGAATTCTAAGAGTAGTGTCAATCCCCAAAGGACTCTGGGGCAGCGTAGAATTAGGCAATATCCTAGGGCAAGTAGGAAGCATATAATGGCATAGTGGATGGAGTACTAAACTTGGAGTCACTAAGAACTGAACTCAAATCCTGCCTCAGACACTTTTAGTTATATGTCTCTGGGCAAATACTTAATGGCTTCCAATCTTAGTTTCCTCAACTATAAAACAGGGTAACAGTAGCACTATCTTTGCAGAATTGTTTTAAAGATCAAATGAGATAATATTTTAAAAGATGTTTTCAAATATTGAAATGTTATATAAATGCCTGTTATATCATCTTTGGACAGTATATCTAAAACTGACTGGGGCTGCCACTTTATGATTAGAGAATTTGAGAACACTATTTTTTTTCTTTTTAATAATATTCTATTCCCCCCAATTACATGTCAAGATAATTTTTAATTATTAATTTTATAAAATTTTGAGTTCCAAATTTTTTCTCATCTCTCTCTTCCCCCTTCTGAAAATGATAGGCAATTTGATATAGGGTATGCATTGCTATCATGTAAAACATATTTCCATTTTAGTCACAGTTACAAAAGAAGAAATACATTCAAAAGAGGGAGGGAGTACAAAAAAAGAATAAAATCAGTGAGCAGGTATGTTTCTATGGGTATTCAGAGTCCATAAACTCTTTTTCTTGATGTGGATAGCATTTTTCCTTCATGAATCTTTTGTACTTGTCTTAGATCATTCTGTTGCTGAGAAGAGCTGAGTCATTCATAGTTGTTCCACACATAATACTTCTGATGTTTGTGCAATGTTTTATCGGTTGTGCTCATTTCACTTTGCATCAGTCTGTACAAATCTTTTCAGGTTTTTCTGAAGTCTTGTTAATCACTTCTTAGGGCACAACAGCATTTCATTGCATTCATATACCACCACTTGTCCAGTTTTTTCCCAATAGATGGGTATCCCCTCAATTTCCAATATTTTGCCATAATGTAAAGGGCTGTTATTAATATTTTTGCCTATATAGGTCTGTTTCTCTTTTCCATGCTCTCTTCGGAATACAGATCTAGCAGGGGGATTGTTGGGTCAAAAGGTATTCACAATTTGATTGCTCTTTGAGCATAGTTCCACATTGCTTTCCAGACCAGTGGATCACTTTATAACTCCATCAACAATGCATTAGTGTCTAAATTCTCCCTCATTCTCTCCAACATCTATCATTTTCCTCTCCTTTGTCGCATTAGCTAATCTGATAGGTGTGTGGTGGTACCTCAGAATTAATTTAACTAATCAACTTTAATTAATTAATTAATTATCAGTAACATTTTTCTAATAGATTCTTTCCTTTCTTTATCTTTTCTTTTGTTATTTCCCTTTTTACTTTTAATATGGAGCCCTGCTCTTGGGGTAAAGGGGGCACTGTCCCAAGCTTCCTGTGCAGCTCTGAGCCTTGGCTTTGAGCACAGCGCCCCCTTGTGTTTGTAGGGAGTAGCTCGACTGTTCTGTCCAGGAAACAGCCTCGTTTCCCAGAGTTTGCCTTCTGAGCTGGGACTGGCAGCTGCGCCCCCTTGTGTTTGTAGGGAGTAGCTCGACTGTTCTATCCAGGAAACAACCTCGTTTCCCAGAGTTTGCCTTCTGAGCTGGGACAAGTGGCTGCGCCCCCTGCTGTGCTCCTTTGCTGAGCCAGGACTGAGGGTCTCGGTTGCTGATTTTCTGTGATTAAGCCCCTCCCACTGGCTTTCCCAGACTCTCTGAGCTGGGCTTTTTCACTTTTCACCCCAATGAGACTGACTTTTCTTGAAAATTTTCCAGCCTATCTTGAATTGGAGAGAGGTTTCAATCCCTCAGGCTGTTCAGGAGCCTGAACATGGTTTCATGGGATTTTTGAGAGAAACTGGGAGAGCTCGAGCAGCTTCCTGACTTTACCCTGCCATCTTGGTTTCTCTTACATGATCGTTAAATTCCTTTTTGAGCTCTTCCACGAGTTCATTCTGGGCTTGACACTATCTCTGGGGTCTGATCCATATGTACCTGACCATGTTGACTTCTGAGTTTGTTTTGTTCTTCTGTGTCACCATAATAACTTTCCATGGTTAGATTCTCTTTTTGTTGACTTCCGGTTAAGATGGCGGAGAGGAGGCTCACAGCTGCATAAGCTCCACGCTTTCTCTCACTATCCATTTCATTACAAGCCTCTGAATTAATGCTTGACTGAAAAAAAACCCACAAATAGTTACCAAGAGAAGCCATCCTTGAGATTCGCCAAGAAAGGTCTGTCTTTACTGGAGGGCTGGGATGGTTTTAGATCGGGAGCAGGCGGCGGGCAGTGGCAGTGAGGGCACAGGAGCAGACTGGAGAGGGGGTGGGGAGTGATCGCAGCCGTCTCTGCGGGGAGAGCTTCGCTACAGGATTGGATACTTTGCTCTGGCAGCAAGTCAGCAGCCCAGCAGAGAAGCTAAAAACACTGGGGCTGAAGAATACAACCCCAAACAGCTGGAGTCTCTCAGGACCTGGCCGCCCCCCCCTCTTTCCCCCCCACAGTGACTCAGCACGCTCTGGGATCTCAGAGCGCAGGCGCAGCACAGTCGGGCTACTGACTCACTGCTTCCCCCCACAGTCTGTAGAGGAAGCTCGGTAACACACCCAGCCCCCCCCCCCCCAAAGAAAGACTCCAGTTTTTTCTGTTTTTCTTTGCTAGTTTGTCTTTGATAATTAGACAGAATGAGCAAGAAACTGAAAAGGACTTTAACCCTTGACAGCTTCTATACAGATAGAGAGCAGACTCTAAATCCTGAGGAGACTAAAAACAGACAGTCTCCAGGTGAATCCCCAAAGGAGGAGATCAGCACAGATGAACCTCATAGAAGTAATTAAAAAGGCTCTCACAAGGGAGCTAGAAGAAAAATGGGAAAAGGAGAGGGAGGCTTGGCAAAAGAGCCTGGAGAAGTCAGTTAAAGAGAGAGTGGATAAAGAAGTAAAATCCTTGAAAAATAGGATTGGTGAACTGGAAAACAAAATTGGCAAAATGGAAAAAAATTCCACAGAACAAAAGAACTCAATGGGACAATTAGAAAAAGATTTTTAAAAAGTGAGTGAAGAAAATACTTCACTGAAAATCAGAATTGAACAATTGGAATTGAATGACTCGAGGAGACAAGAAGAATCAGTCAAGCAAATCCAAAAAAATCAAACAATGGAAAAGAATGTGAAATACCTTCTGGGGAAGACAACAGACCTGGAAAACAGATCCAGGAGAGACAATCTGAAAATCATTGCACTTCCAGAAAAACATGATGAAAAAAAGAGCCTGGACACTATTTTCCAGGAAATTATCAAAGAGAACTGACCAGAAGTCATAGGAACAGAGGAAAAATAAACATTGAAAGCATTCATCGATCACCCACTGAAAGGGATCCTAAAATCAAAACACCAAGGAATATAGTGGCCAAATGCCAGAACTCTCAGATGAAGGAAAAAATATTGCAAGCGGCTAGAAAAACCTAATTCAAGTATCAAGAAGCCACAATAAGGATCACCCAGGATCTGGCAGCATCCACATTAAAAGATCGAAGGGCCTGGAATATGATATTCTGAAAGGCTAAGGAACTTGGTATGCAACCAAAAATAACTTACCCAGCGAGAATGAGCATCTTTTTCCAGGGAAGAAGATGGACATTCAACGAAGTAAGCGAATTTCATCTATTTCTGATGAAAAAGCCAGAACTTAACAAAAAGTTTGATCTACAAATATAGAACTCAAGAGAAATCTAAAAAGGTAAAGATTAATCTTGGGAACTATATTTCGACTATTTAGACGTATAAAGAATACATGTATACCTTGTTCTAGAAATTGATGTGGAAAGGACATTGTACCAGAAAAAGGGTAAAGTGGGGGTAGTACATCTCATGAAGAGGCATAGGAAACCTATTATATCTGAGAGAAAGAATGGAGGGGGATGAATATAATGGGTATCTTACTGCCTTCAGAATTGGCTTTAAGTGAAAAATCTTAAGACATATTCAATCTATGGTGAAACTTCTCCCACCTCATTGAAAAGTGAGAAGGGAAAAGTGAAAAGGGAAGGAATAAGCTAAGCGGAAGGGAATACGGAAACTGGGAAGGAAAGGGGTAAGATAGGGGGAGGAACTCTAAGGCGGGGGGAGGGATACTAAAAAGGGAGAGCTGTGAGAAGCAAGTGGTGCTCACAAGCTTAATAATGGGAAGGGGGGAAAGGGGAAAGAAGGGAGAAAAGCATAAACCGGGGTTAACAAGATGGCAAGTAATACAGAATTAGTCATTCTAACCATAAATGTGAACGGGGTAAACTCCCCCATAAAGAGGAAGCGGTTAGCAGAATGGATTAAAAGCCAGAATCCTACAATATGTTGTTTACAGGAAACACACCTGAAGCGGGGAGATACATGCAGGTTAAAGGTAAAAGGTTGGAGCAAAATCTACTATGCTTCAGGTGAAGTCAAAAAAGCAGGGGTAGCCATCCTGATCTCAGATCAAGCTAAAGCAAAAATTGATCTAATTAAAAGAGATAAGGAAGGGCACTATATCTTGCTAAAGGGTAGCATGGATAATGAAGCACTATCTATATTAAACATATATGCACCAAGTGGTGTAGCATCTAAATTCTTAAAAGAGAAATTAAGAGAGCTACAAGAAGAAATAGACAGTAAAACTATAATAGTGGGAGATCTTAACCTTGCACTCTCAGAATTAGATAAATCAAACCACAAAATAAATAAGAAAGAAGTCAAAGAGGTAAATAGAATAATAGAAAAGTTAGATATGATAGATCTCTGGAGAAAATGTAATAGAGACAGAAAGGAATACACTTTCTTTTCAGCAGTTCATGGAACCTATACAAAAATTGACCATATATTAGGACATAAAAACCTCAAACTCAAATGCAGTAAGGCAGAAATAGTAAATGCATCCTTTTCAGACCACGATGCAATGAAAATTACATTCAACAAAAAACCAGGGGGAAGTAGACCAAAAAATAATTGGAAACTAAATAATCTCATACTAAAGAATGATTGGGTGAAACAGCAAATCATAGACATAATTAATAACTTCACCCAAGAAAACGATAATAATGAAACATCATACCAAAATGTATGGGATGCAGCCAAAGCAGTAATAAGGGGAAATTTCATATCTCTAGAGGCCTATTTGTATAAAATAGAGAAAGAAAAGGTCAATGAATTGGGTTTGCAACTAAAAGTGCTAGAAAAGGAACAAATTAAAAACCCCCAGTCAAACACTAAACTTGAAATTCTAAAAATAAAAGGAGAGATCAATAAAATTGAAAGTAAAAAAACTATTGAATTGATTAATAAAACTAAGAGTTGGTTCTATGAAAAAACCAACAAAATAGACAAACCCTTAGTAAATCTGATTAAAAAAAGGAAAGAGGAAAATCAAATTGTTAGTCTTAAAAATGAAAAGGGAGAACTCGCCAGTAACGAAGAGGAAATTAGAGCAATAATTAGGAGTTACTTTGCCCAACTTTATGCCAATAAATTCGACAACTTAAATGAAATAGAAAAATACCTCCAAAAATATAGCTTGCCCAAACTAACAGAGGAAGAAGTAAATATCCTAAACAGTCCCATCTCAGAAAAAGAAATAGAACAAACTATCAATCAACTCCCTAAGAAAAAATCCCCAGGACCAGATGGATTTACATGTGAATTCTACCAAACATTTAAAGAACAATTAACTCCAATGCTAAATAAACTATTTGAAAAAAAATAGGGATTGAAGGAGTCCTACCAAACTCCTTTTATGACACAGACATGGTACTGATACCTAAACCAGGTAGGCTGAAAACAGAGAAAGAAAATTATAGACCAATCTCCCTAATGAATATTGATGCTAAAATCTTAAATAAAATATTAGCAAAAAGATTACAGAAAATCGTCACCAGGATAATACACTATGACCAAGTAGGATTTATACCAGGAATGCAGGGCTGGTTCAATATTAGGAAAACTATTAGCATAATTGACTATATCAATAACCAACCAAACAAAAACCATATGATCATCTCAATAGATGCAGAAAAAGCATTTGATAAAATCCAACACCCATTCCTAATAAAAACACTTGAGAGCATAGGAATAAATGGACTTTTCCTTAAAATAGTCAGGAGCATATATTTAAAACCATCAGTAAGCATCATATGCAATGGGGAAAAACTGGAACCTTTCCCAGTAAGATCTGGAGTGAAGCAAGGTTGCCCACTATCACCATTATTATTTAATATCGTATTAGAAACACTAGCCTCGGCAATAAGAGTCGAGAAAGAGATTAAAGGAATTAGAGTAGGCAATGAGGAAACCAAACTATCACTCTTTGCAGATGATATGATGGTATACCTAGAGAACCCCAGAGATTCTACTAAAAAGCTATTAGAAATAATTCATAATTTTAGCAAAGTAGCTGGCTACAAAATAAATCCCCATAAATCCTCAGCATTTTTATACATCACCAACAAAACCCAACAGCAAGAAGTACAAAGAGAAATTCCATTCAGAATAACTGTTGATACCATAAAATATTTGGGAATCTATCTACCAAAGGAAAGTCAGGAATTATATGAGCAAAATTATAAAAAAGTCTCCACACAAATAAAGTCAGACTTAAATAATTGGAAAAATATTAAGTGCTCTTGGATCGGCCAAGCGAACATAATGAAGATGACAGTACTCCCTAAACTAATCTATTTATTTAGTGCTATACCAATCAGACTTCCAAGAAAATATTTTAATGATCTAGAAAAAATAACAACAAAATTCATATGGAACAATAAAAAGTCGAGAATCTCAAGGGAATTAATGAAAAAAAAAATCAAATGAAGGTGGCCTAGCTGTACCTGATCTAAAATTATATTATAAAGCAGCAGTCACCAAAACCATTTGGTATTGGCTAAGAAATAGATTAGTGGATCAGTGGAAAAGGTTAGGTTCACAAGACAGAATAGTCAACTATAGCAATCTAGTGTTTGACAAACCCAAAGCCCCTAACTTCTGGGAAAAGAATTCATTATTTGATAAAAACTGCTGGGATAATTGGAAATTAGTATGGCAGAAATTAGGCATGGACCCACACTTAACACCATATACCAAGATAAGATCAAAATGGGTCCATGACCTAGGCATAAAGAACGAGATTATAAATAAATTAGAGGAACATAGAATAGTTTATCTCTCAGACTTGTGGAGGAGAAAGAAATTTGTGACCAAAGATGAACTAGAGACCATTACTGATCACAAAATAGAAAATTTTGATTACATCAAATTAAAAAGCCTTTGTACAAACAAAACTAATGCAAACAAGATTAGAAGGGAAGCAACAAACTGGGAAAACATCTTCACAGTTAAAGGTTCTGATAAAGGCCTTATTTCCAAAATATATGGAGAACTGACTCAAATTTATAAGAAATCAAACCATTCTCCAATTGATAAATGGTCAAAGGATATGAACAGACAATTTTCAGAGGATGAAATTGAAACTATTACCACTCATATGAAAGAGTGTTCCAAATCATTATTGATCAGAGAAATGCAAATTAAGACAACTCTGAGATACCACTACACACCTGTCAGATTGGCTAAGATGACAGGAAAAAATAATGATGAATGTTGGAGGGGATGCGGGAAAACTGGGACACTAATGCATTGTTGGTGGAGTTGTGAACGAATCCAACCATTCTGGAGAGCAATCTGGAATTATACCCAAAAAAATTATCAAATTGTGCATACCCTTTGATCCAGCAGTGTTTCTATTGGGCTTATATCCCAAAGAAATACTAAAGAAGGGAAAGGGATCTGTATGTGCCAAAATGTTTGTAGCAGCCCTATTTGTAGTGGCTAGAAACTGGAAAATGAATGGATGCCCATCAATTGGAGAATGGCTGGGTAAATTGTGGTATATAAATGTTATGGAATATTATTGTTCTGTAAGAAATGACCAGCAGGATGAATACAGAGAGGACTGCCGAGACTTACATGAACTGATGCTAAGTGAAATGAGCAGAACCAGGAAATCATTATACACTTCGACAACGATATTGTATGAGGACATATTTTGATGGAAGTGGATTTCTTTGACAAAGAGATCTAACTGAGTTTCAATTGATAAATGATGGACAAAAGCAGCTACACCCAAAGAAAGAATACTGGGAAAAGAATGTGAACTATCTGCATTTTTGTTTTTCTTCCCGGGTTATTTATACCTTCTGAATCCAATTCTCCCTATGCAACAAGAGAACTGTTCGGTTCTGCAAACATATATTGTATCTAGGATATACTGCAACATATCCAACATATAAAAGACTGCTTGCCATCTAGGGGAGGGGGTGGAGTGAGGGAGGGCAAAAAAAATCGGAACAGAAACGAGTGCAAAGAATAATGTTGTAAAAAAAAAAAAAAAATTACCCTGGCATGGATTCTGTCAATATAAAGTAATTATTAAATAAAAATTAAAAAAAAAAAAGATTCTTTTTTTGTTGTTTTTTTGCTCAGCTTTTTGGGTCTTCATTTTTTTCCAAATTTGAACTCCTGGGGTGGAAGGATCACTGTCTCAAGTGTCTTGTGCCAGAGGCTGTGGGCGTGGGCTTTTTATCTGACCGCGTGCTGACGTTGCCCTGAGACCCCGGCGGAACATGTCTGGCTCTGTGCTGAGGGGGTGGGGAGTGCTGCCGTTGCTGATGGATTTAGGGGTGTGACAGCTCATCTGATGCTGAGCTGGGGTCCTTGTTCTGAGCCCCGGCTGGTGCTGAAGCCAGCGTGCTTGTCTGGCTGTGTTTGTGCAGCCTGCACTTGGCAGTCTGGCCACTAGGTCCTGCCTATGTCCTCAGATCTATGATGGAGTCTGTGGCTGCTGGCAGCAGCCTGTTTGTTTAGCCACGGGTAAGACTGGCATCTACCCATTTGCGGGGGCTTATGCTGAGGATAGCGTTTCCTGGTTCTCCTGGCTGTGCTACTGGTGTTGGCACTGGCCTGCTCACCCCAATGGGGCTCAAGATCTGCCCCCGGGTTTGCTTCTGGCTTACCGGAGTGCCTCCTGTCCTGGACTATGATCCCCCCTTTTCCTGAGATAGACCTTTCTTATCAATCTTCCAATTCTTAGACCAATAGATTGTTTCACTCTATCTTTTTTATGGTTCTGCTGTTCCAGAATTTGTTTTGGGATGCTATTTTATGATTATTTGAAGATGAATATGGGATATATATGATGATTTATTACGAATTCCACCAGTTCAGTTTGTGGAGATCTTGACCTGACTTATAAGTTTTGTGGTAGTAATAGCTACTAAGGCCCCAAGTGAAGGACTCTCTTACCTGAATTGCCTTTCAATTGAGGATATTTTGAGTACTACACACAACTACATATTCTCCATTTAATATATCTAGTTTTATAAAATCACTCCCAGCAGAATGTAATTTGAATCTAACACTGATCAACGGGGGCATCAGACCCCACAAACACAGTTCATTTGGGCTGCATAAGCCAGAATTTTATGTTCCATCTTTTCAACATAGTTATTACTTTTCAAGTTTGTGCCATACATGAATGGGAGTTTGCTGACTCAGTGGATGTAGTACCCAGCCTGGAATCATGAATATCATCTTCATGAGTTCAAATCTGTCCTCAGATGCTTGCTAACTATGTGATCTTGGACAAGTTTTCTCATTAGCAAAATAAATTGAAGAAGGAAATGATAAATTACAACAATAAATTTTTTCAGAAAATCCCAAATGGGGTCACAAAAAATTGGACATGCCTGAAAACAATGGGACAACAATAACAGGGATGGAGCATTGAACAACCTCATAATTTCTTTAAACAACATACCATCACCATAATCAACCAATCAATAAGTATTAAGTACTTATTGTGTATGCAACAACATATCAGGAACTGGACATTCTTTATTCTTTTTTACCCAGATGGTGACCTTCACTCATAGCTCTCTGGCTGCTCCCCCAAACCATAAAACAATATTCATTAGCTTATAGGCTATTTCCTATTGCTTCTTGAAATGTTCAATGTCAGATCCTTTTTGCTCCTTGAATCTATTTCTCATTCTCTCCAAGGAAGAATACTGGGAGTGAATCATACTTGATGACACACTATCTCTCCTTTCCCTTTTCACATCTGATGGACTCTATGGTTCTGATACATAATTGTTGTAAAGAATGGGAATGTGGGAAGATAGTGGAGTAGGTCAGAAAATTCCAGTTCTTCAGATTTTCCCTACAAGATAGCTAGCATAGGGCCTCAGGATGAATAAAGAGCAGTAAAAATAAACAAGTATGGAGGCAAAACAATGGTCCTCTTGAGTACAAGGACAAGAAATCTTCTGATCTGAAGATCTGAAGAAAGGTATCAGAAAGAAAGTGCTATGTGTCAAGTGTAAACACCTCCAGGCTGGCTCTACTGAACCAGCAAGCATCAAGTAGGATTGGCTGGGCTGTCAGTCAAGCCACAGGAATTTTTGTCTCCTATAGAGTGTGGGGAGTCAGACATCTGAGCAGGAGTTGACTGAAGGAACCTATTAGTAAAGGATACTAGGCCCAACTGTGGTGCTGAGACATAGTCCTAGGTGAGAAGGGGCCAGCACACATCTGGTTAGTGAAGAAACAGTGGGGCAGGGTTGCTGCTGGATGTGGATATTCACAGAAGAGGGGAGTTCTTGGTTTCAGTTCCAGACCAGAGGAAAGCATTGAAGAGGACCTAAGGTCACAGGCGCTACCCCCTACATCCAAACCTAGAGATGATTACAATAACAAACTCCTATTTAAAGATATGAACAAGCAAAAGAGAAAGAACCAAAGCATAGAAAGTTACTATGGGAATAGAAAGGACTAGGGTTCATTTTCAGAGGAGGATCTAAAGCAGAAAAGAAAGTCTTTCCTATCCTAAAAGTAACTTCAAATAGTCACCTGCCCCAAAAAGTTAATAGAAGAACTTTAAAAAGATTTTTAAAAAGTTGAATGAAAGAGATTGAAGGGAAAATTTAAAAATGAATAATCCAAAAAAAAAAAAAAAAGTAAATAAAAAAGTCAACTTACTTGAAGAGATCCAGAATCTTACAGAAGAAAACAATTTCTCAAAAATTAGACTTGGATAAAGAGAAACTAATGAAGTTATGAGTACAAGAAATCATAAGACAAAATATAAATAATGAAAAATAGAAGAGAATCTGAAACATCTCCTAAGAAAAATAATCCATTTGGAGAACAGATCAAGAGGAGAAAATATAGGAGTAATAGGACTACCTGAAAGTAACAATCAAAAAAAGAAGTATTAATACAATAATATAAGAAATAATTAAAGAAAATTGTTCTCAAGTGTTAGAACAAGATGGGAAATAGAAATAGATAACAAATCCAGTAATAGCCACTAGGAGAATAACCTTTAGAGAAATCCTAGCCAAATTTCAAAACCCCCAATCAAGAAGAAAATATTGCAAACAGAAAAGAAAATTTAAATGTGGTGGAGCCACAATGATCACAAAAGACCTAACATTATATATATATATAATACATATTATACTATATATTATATAATTAAATAATTATGTAATACTATATATTATATAATGAACAGCAAAAGAACTGGGGTGGTAATTGAAAATGTCATAACTAGCAAAAAAAAATATATATATATATATATATTCAGTGAATTGCCAGACTTACAGGATTTTGTTGCAAAAAGACCTGAAATTAATAAAATCTGACATCTAAGAGAAATATAAGGTTAACATTGAAGACTAATTACAAGGGATTCAATAACATCAAGCTGTTTACATTTTATGCATGAAAATGTAATTCGTCTGTCTGAGATTGTCATTAATAATTGAGTAGTTTGAAAGAAAAATCAGGGTAGAACTGAGTATGACATGATTCCAAAAAGCAAAAACATATAGGAAAAAGTAAAAAGAAAAAAAAAACTAATTATTTTATGCAAATGAAGTGCTACAGGAAGAACTGATATAGAGGAATTGGAGGAAGAGGGCTGGTAATTTTCACTGAGGATGGATTAAAGAGAAATCAATACATATGTATCTAGAAGCATATAAAAGTCTTCTAAATTCAGAGTGGAATGAGGAGGTAAAAGATAAGGGAGAGATTTTTAGAGGGAACCTTATATCAGATCATCATCAAAGAGAAAACAATACATACATCTATTAGGGATTAAAAGTCTTCCAAATTTATAAAAAAATAAGAGGTTGAGTAAATAATTTAGGTGGGATATAGAAAGGTGTGTAGATGAATGGGAATTGGATAAAGATGGAACACCATATATAATTTGAAAGCTATAAAAGCTTTCTAAATTCAAACAGAAAAAAGGCAAGAGGTAAGGGGGAGGAGAAGATAAGGAAGGGATACTTGGAGACAGTATGTTAAGTAACAAGAGGGCAAAGTTGCATGTAGAGGTAAAGCAGAGCAATCAGGAGGGATAGGAAATAAATATAATAAAGATAGGAAATAGAATTTATTAGGTAAAAACAGAAAGCAGGATAGTAATCATGATCTCAGACAAAGTTAAAACTGAATTATAATATATGCCAGCCATACAAATTGATGTGGTTTTAGACTATTTAAAATAACAACAGTATGAGGTTGGAATACTACTGTGGTGTAAGAAATGATGAGTTGGTGGATTTAGAAAAATATGGAAAGACTTGGACTTATAAAAGAAGACATTACCCCCCCTTCAGAGAAACAGAGGACAAACAAAATACAGCCTTCCATAGATGTATATAAAATGCATGTTTATGATGTATAGATATCCACATATATGTATGTATATATTTGTGTATATGTGTGTGTGAGAATATATCTATGTTTAATATATAGCCTTATTGGAGGAAGCAGGGCAGAAGGGGAAAAAGGAATAAAGTAAAAAGTACAAAGCAGAGAACAAAAGAAAAGCTACAAGGAGGCAAAGAAAAGATGGCCAGCTCTCTGAACTCATGCAGTATTTATTATATAGGCTTTTTTGAAATGAAAATTTTTTGCTTTATATTTTGAATTCTCTCTCTGTTTTGCTTTGTACATGGCAATGTTCCCCCCCTTTCTATTTTGTACTTAAGTTTTAAATAAATAAATTTAAAATGTGCTTTGTTAGTCTTAAAGCAGGATGAAACTAAACAAACAAAAACATGAGCAGCAAACTTAAACTTGAAGAAGAAAAAAGAAAATGTTACCTTCTTACCTTCTTTACAGAGGGAAGGAGATGGAGGACACATGGTTTTAGAACAAATATACTGTCAGATTCCGTTGTTATGTTAATTTTGTTAAGCTGCTGGCTTTCTCTCTTTTTCTCCCTCTTCCCCCCTCCCCGCTTTGTTGTTCAAGCTCTCACTCTCTTTCTTCCCTTCTTGCTGCTCCCAAGGGATAAGATAAGGGACATATTTGGTAGTGAAGGTGATATTAAAAGTATATCAATGAATTTATATTTTTCTGTATACATGTGATTATATGTATTATATATGCATGTAGGTGTGTGTATATATGCATATATATGTATGCATGTATTCCAACTATAAAGCAATGTTCTAGGGATAGTGACCTGGCTTTGAAGATTATGTTCCCAAAAAGTTACATTTGAGCAGGGACATCATATTCAGAAAAGGTAACACTGTTTCTCAAGGGGTCAAATGTTTTTGAAGGAATCTCTCCTCCTCTACCTGTGTCAATGGGGGTCTGTTTGCTAAACAGTTCATTTTATTCCCTACTCATGCCTGAAACAAACCTCTCCTTTGTTATATTTGGAATAAAATGCTTTATGATTCTGCTGGGGTACTGAACCCTGATTGCTGCTTGTTAGAATTTCCCTACCTCTGTCTCAGTTGACATTTGCTTACATAATACCTGAAAATATTAAATTAGTTTCTCTTTACAAGAAATAATTTTCCATTAGGGCCACTGTCATAGCTATTCAGAGACCCCCAGGAGTGTGTGTGGTTCTTGGAAACATCTTATAAATCGTATTGCATTCAAATAGAATCCCTCAGTGAGGAATTAGCTTGTTAAATGACAGTGGGTTTAATAATATAAATAGAAACCAAAACAGGAACAGTATGGAATACTGGAAGACCACTAGATTTGAAGTCCCAAGATCTGGGTTCTAATTCTTATGCATTAATTGTGGGGCACTAAGCAATCAAGTAAACTATATACTTCCATTTCCTCATTTATAAAATGAAGACATTGGCAGAATGATCTCAAAGTATCACTTCCAGTCCTGAATCCCAAATTAGACATGAAGATGGTCCTAATTAAAGAGAATATTATTCAAGTTTCTCAGAGCATTCTTGGGAGAAATAATCAGTAGAACCATCCTTCAGCCTGAATTCTTGTTGCTACCACCAAGACCATCTGCAGAAGGACTGGAAAATCCAGACATGGCTGCCCAGTTGGTCCTGGGCTAGGTCAGTCCAGGCTTGATTGAGAATTCAGCGCTCACCTCTGACTTAAATTTCCAAAATACACATCTGAAAACTTGGCCTCAAAGTAACACAGACCAAAGGACCCTGAGTTTCCTGTCCCAGGCAGAATATGCTTTTCTCCTGCTGCTAAGAAAGTTTTTTTTTTTTTTTTTTTTTTTGCTGCCATTTAAATTTTCAAATCAAAACACAGTGCTCTGTGGCTCCGGGGAAGTCGGCAATACCCAGACAGTCCCTGAAGTGTAAAACACTTCATTTCTGCTTTGGATTGCTTGGATCTGTCTGCAGTCAGATGAAATTCTCAGGGAAGAGATTACAAATCAGTAAGCCATCACCAGTATCCTTTGTGGAACTCATCCTTCTCCAGAGCCTGGGGGAGGCAGTGTGGGGTAGTGCAAAGAGACTTGGCCTCTAATTCCAGCTCTATTGCTAATGATATGACCTTTGGCAAGACATTTCAATGATGAGCTTCATTAGCTGTAAAATGATGGGTTTAGAAGAGAGGATATTTAAGGTCCTTTTCAACTTCTATATAAGATGTTTTAGTTTTAATTTTCTATATTCTACTATTCTGTGTCAATGTTCTAGGTCCTATTTGTCAGCATTATATTTTTAAGGTCCTTTCCCACTCTCACATTTTATAGTTTTCTAAAGTCTTTTAAATTCTGGGGTTCTGTGATCCTCTAAATTGTTCTCACTCCCTATAATGATCCGGTGTGTTTGTGACTTTCCATAACCCTTTCAGATCTTTGCCTGACTCATTCTGCTACTCAGCAATAAACTGTTCCTATTTGATGCAGGGGGAAAAAATTACCCTTAATTACTTGGGTTCCTTTACAATTATAGGACGTGGGTTTGAACTCTGAAGGGTCCTCTCCCGAGGATAACCTTTGTTTGCTTGATTGCCTCAGTTCGGTTAATTCTGGCTAATTACTATTTTCTTCCTATTAGAGTCTAATTATATACAGTATTTTCATTATAAAGCGTAATGTTTCCCAGAGAACCATGTCAATTATACAGGCGATATTACTGGAGGTCTCCTGTACTTCATTAAATGAACGAAGAACCCGCACATCTGATTAAAATAGGGGTTGGTGGGGTGGACTTGAGAAGTCACTGTTCTCACAGTCCAATTGAATGTATTAACTTTTTATAGAGTCATGCTAAATGAGGGACTAAGGGACCCATATTGAAATAGGTAGTAGATTATAATGACAACATATATTTATATAATTCTTTAGTATTTATAAAATACTTTCTATAAGTTATCTCAATTGGTTTTCACAATAATCCTGTGAACTAAGCAGACTAGGGTTCATTGTCCTTATTTGGAAAATAGGCTCAGAGAGATTATATGATGTTTTTAAAGTTACATCACTGGTGTATAGAAATAGAAGAGACCTAAAAGATCATCTGGATCATCTAAATCTTTATTTTTATTTTTTTTTTTAATGTCATAGATCCTTTTTGCAATCTGCTGAAACCTATGAAACCCTTCATAGAAAAATATTTTTAAGTGTGAAAATGTAAAAAAATAAATAAAAATACAAGAAAGCCAATTATAAAGTATTAAAAATAAAAACAAGCTCATAGCTTCATCTTAACTCTTAAGTACAATCCCATCATTAAACATAAAGCAATGAAGTCCAGACAGGTTCAATGACTTTGAAGTAACTCAGTCAATAAATGTTAGAACAGACTCAGAACCAGATTGTTGTCTCTAGGGCCAGAGTTCTTTCTATTTTGGATTTAGATTTCTGAGAGTCAGATGGGACACTTAGGGGTCTCTTAGACCAGGGCTTCTTCATGACTCATATTCGCCTGAGAAATTTTTATGTGACTCCAATTATATAGGTATATACAATAGATATACAAATCAAACATTTGCTGATAATAAATCATAATTTTACAACCTTCACATTCACTTACCTGACCCCATAATAAGTCATGAACTCCAGTTTAAGAAGCTTTGATTTCAACCAAAGCCTTCCTTTTACTGGGGAGGAAATTGCTGTCTGGAGAGAAGTAATTTGCCCAAGCTCAAATAGTTAGAAAACAAATATTAGCTCACTTTATCCTCACAACAATACTGAGAAGCAGGTGCTATTATTATCTCTATTTTACAGATAAGGAAACTAAGTCAGACATCTGTTAGTGAATTGCTCAGGATTACACATTTAAATCTCAGGTCACCTTTGAACTTGAGCTTTCCTGATTCCATGTCCAATACTGTATGCACTGTGGCATCTTAGTTGCTTCATTTATCACCAGCTTGACCTTAGCTAAGTCAACATATCCTCTCTGGTATTCTGTTTCCTCATATATAAAATGAAACTGCTCAGCAAAAGTTTTGTCAGCTCTGAACCTGTGATCCTTGTGGAAAATAGCATGGACTTTGGTGTCAGAAGATCTCGATTTGTGTGCTAGCTCTGCCACTTACTAGCTGTGTAATTTTAGAGAAGCTGCTTCATGTTTGTGAGCCTCATTTTCTTGTTCTTCTGTCTTCATATGTCAAATGTGGATGCAAACCTCTGCTTTATCTATCTCAAAGGTAATGAAATGTGGATGTGATGAAATAATAGGCAGGTTAAGTATCATTTTAAGCTGAAAATATAAATATACATTTACTGTTATTGATCTTTTTATATCCTGCATAGCAACTAACACACTATAGGGCACATAGTAGGCATTTAATAAATATTCACTAATTTGCTTTTATGCTTACAGGAAACAGAAGAATAATTAAGTCATTACAGATAGATGAATTCAAAATATATTTATATTCAACATATACTCAAACATATTAAAAATGCTTTAGTATTCAAAATGGATTAGTTAATAAAAATCTCCCTTTTAGGAAGATCTCCACAGAATAGTGGACTTTCTTTATATTAGCATTCTTGCTTTTGCACTTTAGTGTTTTTCAACTACAAATAATGCTTTTGAGACTACCTTTTAAGTTCTAAGTCAAGCTGTGTTCTGGTGACAGGTAGACCCCAGGTACCAAGTAGGAGATGAATTGGTTGGTAGGCATTGATTTTGCAGATTCATAGACTCTCCGAGCTGGAATGAATCTCAGAGGTGATTGAGTCTTATCTAGACCAACACAGAAAAATCCGCTAATAAAAGCCCTGGAAAGTCATCATCCACTTAACTGAATATATTTGGTAATGAGAAACTCACTACCTCATAAGACAGGTTATTTCAGTTTTGGACAGGTCTCATTTTCCTTATACAGGGCCTAAGTTTGCCCTCTCTGCAGCATCCATTCACTACTTCCAACTCTCTCTTTTGGTGTCTAGTAGAGCAACTAATACTGAGGACAGGTCTTCTAGTATATCTAATGACAGTTATCATTTCTCCCTAAATTTTCTGTTTCTCAGGTTAAAAATCCCATGGCCAACTTCCTCTGGATATTTGCTAGCAATGACTCAGGATGCAGTGAATGACCTTAGCAGCTTTGATATTTGACCAAATATATATATATAACCAAAAGACTACAGAGCTATCTCAGAGTAGTTAAGGCCAAGGAGGGCATAAACCCTCAACCTCTCTCCTTAGAATCTTCCTTTTGTTACTATGTCCTGGGTTGGCAATTTCTGATATTTAAAAGCAGACTTCTAACACTCATCCTATTTCTTATACTTGGCTCAAAATCCTATTCATACCAGTAATGAACACAACAGCTACTCATTGAAAAAGAACTTTCTTCCTCCTTTAGTTCCTGCAAGGTGGACAGAATTATCTTTCATTGTACAACTAAAGAAACTAGATAGGTGAAATGGCTTTGGCTAAGGTCCTACAGAAGCCAGGATCCAGAATCACAAAAATCAGAACTGAAAGGAAGCAGAGATCTTCTAGTTCAGTTCTGTTTTTTTACAGATAAAATTAAAGTCCAGAGACATTAAGTGGTTTCTCAAGGTTGCACAGCTGCATCAGAGTTGTGATTTGAACACAGATCTCTCACCTCTGAGTCTGGTCCTTTCCCCTTTACAAACACTGCACAACTAGTAAAGCCAAAGATGAGAACTATGGGAATTTGTTATATCTTTGCAATCCTCCCTGGAATTCCCCCTTCCTTCCCCTAACTCACCCTCACTGGCATTTCTCTCTGTGTAGTTATTTATTTTTAAATGTACAGAGCTTTTTTGTGACTTGCAGGGAGGAATAACTTTCTATGCAAATAGGACAAAGCTTTCTCAGACTGTTTTGAATATAAAATAACAGGGACAATCATAGATTCTATCTATGGTACTTTGTTCAGGTCTCTCTCTAGGTTCTTGTTAATAGACTACTGTTGGCGGGTAGGGTGAAAAAGTAAGTAGAGAAGTTTTTTGACTGTTCTGCTTTGGATATAAGTTGCCCCAGGTGTTGCTATTCCTGTTGTTGTTGTTCATCCTTCATTTTCAAAGAATACCAATGGCATCATGGGATGATGTCTTGAATCAAACATGGATTGGATTTAAGTAGGGCAGAGTTGCAAAGTCATCAAGCTCACTCTCTCTGTCAGATGCAATGAAGTTTAGTGGCAAGACAAAAATCAAGATAATTGGCAATAACTCAGGATGCAGTGAATGACCTTAGCATCTTTGATATTTGACCAATCTGTGAGTGCTTCACAGCACTTGCTTCTGCCACCTTCAGCCATTAAAACAAATTGCTTTCATCCACCTATTCTCCCAGGAGAAGTCTTCACAAGCTTGGGTTAAGACAGCCCTATAATTCATCAGTGAGTTTAAGGCCCCAACATGGTTTAGTCTGGCTGCCAAGATGGTTTTACTGAGGTATGGCCTCTGAGCAAGCTTCAGCTTCTTGGAGCCTTAGGTAAGAGTTGAACACCAGATGGACCCCAAAGGTGGATAAACAGAGCTCAGCACCCTCATACCTGAAAGGCTAGTCCTCCGTTTATATCCATAAACTCTTCCTAAGCTTGTAACTGGTGGACACTATAATATATCTTTCCTTAGACTTTTTCACAAAGTGTCTTTGGAGACCAAAATAATGAAATTGAATGATAGAGCTAGAAGAATATTAAAATGTTAATTTTAAACCTAGAATATTAAAGCTAAGAAGGGACATGAGATGATAAAATATTATTATTGAAAGGGACCTTAGAGACAATCCAGCCTTACTCATTTTACAGATGGGGAAACTGAGGCTTAGGGAATGGAAGAGAATTATACAAGATCACATGATTGGCATATAGAAAACTGGGCTTTGAATTAAGGTTTTTTGTGTCCCACTTCAGTATTCTCTCCCTTATATTAGAGAGATCTTCTAATCAACAGAGTAGAAAACGACAAATCTTATGGGTGATAAGATCAAATTCTGGTGATCTTTTTAGGCTGGGATCTTGCTAGGGACACTGGAACTACAGGTTTAATAGTTTTAATAGGCTATTATGGAATATTACACAATTGACTGGAAACATGAGCCCTCTTAACAATTTCATGGTCATTCCTCTCTCCTTTATCTTGGGCAGGAATTTCTGGACATAGATGGAAACAGGTATGCCCCTGGCATGCAAGTGGAGATACAACAGGAAGGAACTAATTGATCTAATGGATCAGATGGCTGGTAACATAAGGGTACCATTATGCACATAAATCTTTATCTTTAAAGATGTGTATATCTATACCTATATCTATCTATCTAGCTATCTACATTTATAGATGTAATGATATAATAATGATAATAGTAATATATAGTAATAATAATGATAATCACAGCTCTAATTTTAATCGATGCTTACAGAGTGCTTTCCTCACTTTAGTATAATTACCTGAGGATCCTGAAGCTCAGAAATGACTCACTCAGGATCACATGATTAGTACATCTCAGAGCTCCCAAATCCAGAGTTATTTTCATGGTACTAGTCAATGATCACTCTATGGTAGTAATTAATTGGTTTTGTAAAAAGCCCTTGAATGAATTAGTTACACAGGATTATAGAATCTTAGAGTTAAAAGGTCTCTTCTTCCAGGATGTCAAACTGACTGCATCAGACTGCTTGTACCCGCTTTTCCTGTTCTCCCAGAACTCTCACCTTATCTAATACACATACAAGTTATACTATACAGTGCATTGCCCAAAGGGACATGTGGTCATTTGCCCAGTTTGAGTTTAAAGACAAAAATCCTCCAGAGATATTGAGAGGAGTAAGGCAAATAGTTCCCTGAGATAAACATAAGCCATAAGAGACAGTGTTGCATACTCGATGAAGACCTAGAATTAGAATGATTGAGGTTCATGTCTCACTTCTGAAACATAAGATGTGTGATGTTGGGTAATTCCCTCAATTTCTCAGTGCTAGAATCTATTCCTTAGAACTCAGAGTTACAAAACATATTCAATAAGTATTTATTAAATGCCTACTAAATACCCAGCACTGTGCTAACCATATGTTGATCTTCATAGGAAGAAGAAATTTCCTTACTACACATTCCTATTTTAATGAATTCATAGGCTAGGGAAAAAATAAACAGTAAAATAAAACATAAATCAAACATGAACTTAAAGTCTGATACTTTTGTTTTTGTTGTTCTGTTGTTCACTTGTTCAGTCATGTCTATTGTTTTGTGGTTCCATGGATCATAATGTGTCAGGTCCTTTTTTCTACCATTAAGTGGTGGAAAAAGTCTGTGCAAGTTCATGTTTACTCCTTCCATGACACTATCCACGTCATCCTCTGCTGTCCCCTTCTCCTTTTGCCTTCTATCATTCCCAGTACCAGGGTCTTTTCCAGTGAGTCCCATTTTCTCATTATGTGGCCAAAGTATTTTAGTTTCCATTTCAGTATTTGACCTTTTAGTGAATAACCTGAATTAATTTTTATAAATATTGACCGATTTGATATTTTTGCTATCCAAGAAACTCTCAAAATCTTCTCCAGTACCTTAATCTAAAAGTGTTGATTCTGTGGTACTCAGCTTTTCTTATAGTCCAACTTGCACAGCTATACATTGGACAAAAACCTAGCCTTAAGTAGAGGGGCCCATTTTCAGCAAGGTGATGTCTCTGCTTTTGTATGCTTTCCAGATTTACCATGCTTTCCTTCCAAAGAGCAAGCATCTTTTAATTTCATGGCTGCAGACACCAACTACAGAGATCTCTGAGCCCAAGAATATGACAATTTTATACTGCTTCCTTTTCATTCTTCCTTTTATTTCCCAGAAACTGCTGGGTCTGGTTGCCAAAATCTTAGGTTTTTTTTTTTTTTTTTTAATTGTTTTATTTTTGATTTTTGATGTGAAGCTTTAAGCCAGCTGCTATATACTATTCTTTCACCATCATAAAGAGGCTTCTTAGTTTGTCTTCACTTTCTACCATCATAGTAAAAATATCTGAGATAATTAATGTTTCTCCCTGTAACCTTAATTCTACTTTTTTGATGCACTAGCCTAGCATCTCACATGATGTACTTGAGTTTGGACAATTTGCTAATTATTTTAGATCCAAATTTTGGGCATGTTTCCTTGGCTTTTGAATTCTTTGATGGGTTTCAAACTTGGGCACTTGTCTTTAATCTCTCAAATATTAGCATTTCAGATGATAAGTCTCCCTTTAGCTCCCACCCCAGTCATTTGTATATCTCACCTTAACCTTCTGAATATAGTTTTTTGTCTTCGTAAGCATCAATTTCTCTTCCTTCTCAAAGAAAAATTGTCCTTCCCTTGGGTAGTTCTCTATTAGTACTTGCTAATTGAAACGAGATTTGCTATCTCTTCTTAATCTCTTGTGCTTCTCTTGTAGTTTTGTCTTTTATCAAGCCCATTTTTGCATGAAACTATTTCTTGAAGAGATCTCTTTCCCAATCTATTGTTTTCTTCTATTTCTTTGCACTGCTCACTTAAGAAAACCTTATGTCTGCATGCTATTCTCTGGAATTCTGCATTCAGTTGTGTACATCTTCCCTTTTGTCCTTTCCCTTTCGTTTTCCTTCTTTTCTCAGCTATTTGTAGAGTCTCATCAGACAGACTGATAATTAAATATGTGTGATCTTAAGCAACTCACTCCTCTTTGGGCTTTAATTTCTTCCACTATAAATCAAAGGAATTGTTATGCTGGGAATTTGCTTCTAAGACACGAATGACCTATATACTCCTTGTCCCTGAAGCCATCTGGAGATCTCTTCTTTCTGAGAACTTCCCATCTGGGAACTCTTACCTGTAGGATCAGCTCTGCCCTAAGTAGGTGACTATATGAAGACCCAAAGCAGTCCTTTATTTTTTCAACTTCAAATCCTTTAGTTATAAGCTCATAGAATGGAGCTGAAAACAATTTTTGAAGTCTTCATTGGAAACTGAGGCCTAGAGAGGTAAAATGATTTCTCCAGTGCCATTTTGAACTGAGAGCCGAGATTTGAACCCAGGTTCTTTAATCTCCAAATCTTTCCAATATTCCAATTGCTTGGCTGTCCTTTGACCAATCCCCCAGAATGGTGTAGTGAAAAGAATTCTGGATTTAGGAAAAGAAAACTGGATTTGAGATGGGGTACCAATACTTGTTAGGAATATGGTCTTTGAAAAAGACTTTGGATATCAGTTTCTTCTCTTGTAAAATGAGGACAATTAATGCTAGCACTATATACATAGGGGAGTTAAATAGAAAGCACTTTGTAACGAAGAGTTATTGAATTGTTAGCTATTATTATATAGTTTGATAACTTCCATGTTTCTCTGCTGCCAAGTTTCTCAGAATGTAAGTTTTTTCTCATTCTGAATGCATGGTTAAGGGGGTTCAATATGATGGGCCTACCTCAACCTCTTCACTACTACAGTTTGGTACAAAGGCCTACATTTTTTAATTACAAGAAGGGGTCATGGGTGACTCAGATCCAGTTCTTTGTGAAGATAGTGTACTGGATCAGATGAACTCTTGAAGTTTCTTTCAATGATGGGATTCTCTGTTATACCCAAGACAGATAGAGCAGAGGACCTTGGCCTGGATTTCATACTCTCATAAATCTTCTCCTGCTGCCCAGCTGTCATCTTTCTGTTTTCTGATTAATCTTCTTTTGCTTCCTCTAGGAGCAGAAAGACCTATTGACCCTATGATATACCCCAAGCTATAAGTGAGGAATTGAATTCTCAGAACTCCAAAGGCCTAAGCCTGGGCAGGCAGGAGTCCAATGCAAGAAACATGCAGGCTCCTAGGGTAAGGCAAAGGGAGTTGATAGGTTTTTTTCCTTCATGGATCTCTACTAGGAATTTACCAAAGTCCCCAACTGAGTCTAATTACATTTGTAGATATCCCTTGACAGAGACTTAACCTGTCATATGTCTTAACTGAGTTAGTCAACCTGTGAGAGAGGACTTTGTCTATCATTCTCTTCTTGATTATTCTCATAGTAAGTAATCCAGAAAGGCATGGTAAAGACCAGTGCAATCTGTTGAGAGGGGAGTGAGAAAGGATGGGCAAGAGAAAATGCTTCATAAATCTCCTCCATGATCACAATTTGAAGGATGCCATGTCAACATTAGGCACCCCTTGCCTCTAATATGGATTTATAGAATTGTAGAAATTTAGAAAGGAAAGTAACCTTAAAACATAGAATCCAAGAATATAGGATATGGCATGTTAGTGCTAGAAGGGATTTTAGTAGGTAAGCTACTAAAATACAAAATGTAATATTAAAAATAGTAGAAACCCTAGGACTCAGAATATTAGAATATCACACAGTTTAAAAGAGATGAAAGAGAAAATGATTTTTATCTCTCCTTCTCTTTAAATACCTGGAGCTGGCATGGTTTTAATTCAACTTATTTTGTGCATGACTCATAGTAATGTTCCTACTTTCTGTATGTACTATTATCTGCTTATTCTTTATTATCATAAAAAACATAGTCTTAGAGTCAGAGGAGAATTTTGAGATACATTTAGTCCAACTTCCAACAAAATTGAGGAATCACAATAACAGTATCACTGAAATATGGCTATCCAACTTCTACTTAAAGAGCTCCATGACAGAGAACTTAATACCTGAAAGATTGCCCATTCCATTTTTCTTTAGTTATTAAGTAAGCACTTAAGTACTTACTATGTGTCAGGCACTATATTAAGTTTTAAATTTAAAAGGAAGAGAACAAAATAATCTTTGTTTAGTCATTTTTCAATCACCTTTGATTCTTTGAAATCTCATTTGGGATTTTCTTAGCAAAAATACTGGAGTACTTTGCTATTTCTTTCTCTATTTTACAGATGAGGAAACTGAAGCAAATAGGGTTAAGTGACTTATCCAGGATCACACAGCTATTAAGTATTTGAGGCCAGATCTGAATTCAGAGAAAGATGAGTCTTCCTGACTCCAGGCCTGGCAATCTATACACTGTGCCCCTTAGTTGTCTTTAGTACAAAGTCTAAGTGATGGGAAATAGAGTGTTATATGGGAAGTAGGTCAGTATATTGGTTATAGAATACATGGAAAGGAGTAAAGTATAAGAAGACTAGGAAGGAAGGAAGGGAAAAAGTTGTCAAGAGCTTAAAATACTTCCATTTGTTGGTATTTGTTGGAATTGAGTGTTGAGGTTGTATGGTCAGACCTAGAAAAATCAGTTAGACAGCTGTGTGTTGGATTAATTGGAAGGGGGAAATACATGAGAGAAGGGGAATAATTAAAAAGATGACACTATGGTTCAGATGATAAGAAATGAGAGCCTGAGGTAGAGAGCTGGCTTTGTGAGTAGAAGGAGCATAGTATGTATAGGAGAGAAGTAATGAAAGAAAGGACAAGATCTGGCAACATATTTGAGGCAAATAGGTAATATAGCAGGTAGAGCATTGGGAATTTAAGTTCAATTCTAGGCTGTGTGACTAAGCAACTGACTTAATTTTTATTTTTTTTTATTTTCTTCAACTATAAAATTGGGATATACCAAGACCTACTTTACAGCATTGTGGAAAAGAACAAATGAGATACTTGGCTTTTATTTTCTCTTCCTTTCTTCTTTTTTGCATTTTTAAATAATAATTTTTATTTTCAAAATATATGCAAAGTTTTTAACATTTACCTTTGAAAAAAAAATTCCAAATTTTCCTCCCTTCTTTCCTCCCCTGCTTCCTGTAGACAGCAAATAATGTAATATAGTTAAGTTAAACATGTGCAAATTTTCCATACATATTTCCACATTCATCATGTTGCATAAGAAAAATCAGATGAAAAAGGAAAAGAAAAGATGAGAAAGGAAAAAAAAAAAAAAACCTAGCAAACAACAACAAAAAAGGTGCTATGTTGTGATCCACATCAGACCCCACAGTGCTGTCTCTAGGTGCAGATGGCTCTCTCCATCACAAGTCTATTGGAATGGGATTCTTGAAAAGAATCAAGTCCATCAGAGTTGATCATCACATAATCTTGTTATTACTGCATACACTATCTCTTGGTTTTACACACTTCACTCAGCATCAGTTCATGTAAGTCTCTCCAGGCCTTTCGGAAATCATCTTGCTGATCATTTCTTATAGAACAATAATATTCCTTAATATTCATATACCATAACTTATTCAGCCATTCCCCAACTGATGGTCATCCACTCAGTTTCCAGTTCCTTGCTACTACAAAAAGGGCTACTACAAACAATTTTGTACATGTGGGTCCTTTTCCCTTTTTTATGATGATACTTGTAAAGCACTTAGCCCAGTCCCTGGCACTTTGTATGCAGTGAATAGAATACTGGGTCAGAAGTCAGGAAGACTTACATTCAAATCCAGATTTAGACAGTTATTAGCTTATGGCTCTGGGAAAGTCACTTAATTTTTTGTTTGCCTCAGTTTCCTCAACTGTAAAGTGAGGATGCAAGAGCATCTGTCTTGCAAAGTTTTTGTGAGAATTAAATGAGGTATTTGTTGAGTACTTAGCACAGTTTCTGATACATTGTTGGTACCATATCAATTTTACATGCTTATTCTCTTCCCTATTTTCCCTCCCCCTCAATCTCACAATGTGAAGAGAGTGAAATTGAAGAATTAAAGATAGTTTCATCAAAGAGGTTTCAAATCTGGGTGACTGGAAGACTGGGTGACTGTGATGACCTCAACAACAACCATGAAACTTGAAAGAAAGCAGATCTTGGGGGAAAGGGAAGGTAAATTTACTCAAAATTGCTTTTATATTAATTTTTCCCTCAGTTGGTCCTAGTTCTGACCTCTGGAGGCAGAGACAACAAATCTAATATTTCTTTCTTTTTTTTAAATTAAAGCTTTTTATTCACAAAGCATGTGCAAGGTAATTTTTCCAACATTGAGCCTCCCTCAATGCATAACTCCTTACCACAAATTTTCCCCTTCTTCCCCCATCCCCTACCCCACTCAGCAGGCAGTCCAATATATGGCAAATATGCCGAAATACATGCCAGATCCAATATGTGTTATTCACACAGTCATCTGGTTTCACAAAAAAATCAGCTCAAGAAGGAAGAAAAAGAAAAACTGAGAAAAAAGAAAAAAAATTATTCTTATAAAAACTATTCATTAAATAAATAGACTAATATTTGTTTCAAAGTACTTCAGGCACAGCTGAGTGGAACTCACATGAGTTTTCTTTTCTCCTTTCTTTGGTGTTGCTTCCTAATTTTTTTTTTTGAAAAGTCTGTACCAAATATCAATAAATATTCATAGCTTTTTTCTTTTGCTGCTTTATATTGGGTGAGCACCAGTGTGATTCAATATAATTTAATAAGCATTTATTAAGCACCTCTTCTGGGCAAGGCACTATATCAAAAGATTAAACGATTTTCTGCCTTGGATAAGCTCACATTCTGGACATGATCATTTGAATGGATACAACAATTATATGGGGGAGTATATGCAATTATAATTTGAGGAAGGGGAGCACACTCAGAATTAGAAGGTTCAAAATAATTTTTCTGTAGGAGGAGGCATCTTAAGGGAGTACTTAAAAGGAGAGTAAGGATTCTAAGAGATGGAGGTTCCATATATGCATTCTGGACTCAGAGGCAGTGGATAGTATGCCATAGTCAGAAAATAGCCAGAAGTTTGTCTGGAATATGGATTACATTAAGTAATAATGTAAAATAAGTCTGGAAAGGTAGGCTGGAGTCAGAATGTGTAAAGGTTTACTTATCAAACTTTGGAATTTGTAGTTTATTCAAGAAGTAATGGGAAGTCATTTAAGTTGAGGCAGCAGAATGATGTAGATGGACCTGTGGATTATCTTGCTAGCTGTGTGGAGGATAGAAGTATTGAAAACAGGAAGATCACTCAGAGGTTACTGCAGTAGTCCAAGAGGGAAGTGAGTAGAGCCTGAAACACAGTGATTGATGTGGGAGTGGAGAGAAAGTGATGGGTACAAGAGACATGGTGGAGGTGGAGTGTACAAGACTTGGCAATAGAATTCTAACCCAATGCTATAAAATCATCCTTCTCAGAAAGGTGGAGACATTCCCACATGCTTCCACCAAACCTCATACACTACTATAGAGGGAGGAAGAAATTTTCTCTTTTAATGTGGATCAAGTAAGCAGAAAAAAAAAATCCAGGGGAGATGTGTTGAAAGCCCCAAGACAACTCAAGAAAAATGCCTCCATTCTCTAAAGGAAGATGGACTAGAAATGGAATCTTTTTATGAAAAGCAAGCCTTTAAACAGAGACCTTTAAGCAGGGAGCAAAGAAGGAAAAATATGTCTCTTAAATGCATTCTGCACTGTTCCTACAAGGCTTCCAAGGCAGGATTGTTTATTAGAAGATAAGATAGTGAAAAATGTATTTTGCAGAAAGAAAATAGTAAAGCTGGGCCTGGGATAGATAAGAAGCCAAATTTCTATTTTATGCTCTATTGAGTGACTCAGTTACATTATCTAGGAAGCAGGGGTGAAATAACACCCTTGGGAAATGAGTAGCAGATTGCTCTGGTTTCCCTCCAGCCCTAGTCCAGATGAAGTCCAGAGTGAACAGACTGGTTGTCCTGCCCAGGAATAATATGTGTATATCCCTGCGATATAGAAGAGAAAGATCCCTATCCGTGCTCCTCACCTTGCTAACAACCGTTGGGCATTTAAAGTTGCCATACAAATATTAATTGCGAAAGTCAGTGTTGTGTAGGAAAAAAAAAAAAGTGTTCTTCTTGCTGTCAGTAGGGATTAAGTGTCATGTAGTGGAAAAAAAAAAAAAAACCACTAAATTTGGAGTCATTTAACTGTGGTTCAAATTCTAACTATAGTACTTACCTACCCATCTGACCACATTTAAATCATTTGACATTTCCAGGCCCCAGATTTTTTATTCATAAAAGAAAGGGATTGGCTTAAAGATTTGTAAGGATTTTTCAGTTTTATATTGTGTGTGTGTGTGTGTGTGTGTGTGTGTGTGTGTGTGTGTGTGTGTCTATGATTCTATTGCAGGAGTTTTCTAATGAAAGATGGCTTTTACTAAGGATGCTTCTAGACATCCATTCTTTAACAACACTTTTCCACAAAAAGATTCTATACCCTCCACAACCCTTTCCTGACTGTGAGCTGCAGTTCAATAAAGGAGTTCTTTCTTACGTTTAACTGAAATACCTCCTAGTTTAATTGAAGTTAAGACCTTGGTTTGGTCTCCATGGACATAGGAAGCTCACCAGTTTCCCTTGTGAGCACAGAGTCCTGTGATAGGTTGGCTTGATCTCCCCAATAGCTCAG
This sequence comes from Antechinus flavipes, assembly GCF_016432865.1. Taxonomy (NCBI): domain Eukaryota; kingdom Metazoa; phylum Chordata; class Mammalia; order Dasyuromorphia; family Dasyuridae; genus Antechinus; species Antechinus flavipes. The sequence goes on along the minus strand of NC_067399.1, from coordinate 460,851,340 downwards.
CTCAGAGAAAAGCGGAGACTTCAGGGGCTGCTTTTACAAGGCTGGAGCATCCATCAGCTTTATTGGTCCTGCTCTTCCTACAGATGCAACAGAGGAGCTTGGTGGTAGGGAAATGAAGCAGGTGAGCCACAGAGTTGCTGAAGGGAAGCTCATAACCCTTCATCATGGCTCCTAATGAAAAGGCAGAAATGCCCTAGAACCATTAGAGGGGCTACCCCATGCTGAGATGACGTGGTGTTTATGCCTTGCAGATAAAGAACTGGAAGTAAATATTTACAGTCCATGAGCTCCCGCATGCTAATGAAATTAAAAAGTTGTTCTGTATAGATGTGTGTGTTTCATTTCTTCTTACTAAAGGAAATGGGCATCTTCAGGATAGGGTTCAATAGAGAACAGAGTGATTTGGACAGAACAGCTACACTTTGTGCAGGTAATGAGCAGGATATAGAGGACTGAGGAGGTTCTTTCTATTCAGCTTCAGGAACCTCTTGGATGATAGGGAAGCATAAGCTAACAGAAAGAACACTGAATGGAAAGATAGAGAATCTTAATTTCATTCTGCTACCAACTCATTATGAGACCTTCCTCTTTCAGGGCTTCAGTTTCCTAATCTATAAAATGGAGAGGGAGATGGAATTAGAGTGTCTTTGATGGTATGTTCAGCTCTACAGTGCCACAATTTCCCTTTGGTTATTCCTTTATGACTTCAATGTATCTGTGAGATTAATTAGGGTAACTCTCTCTGAACAAGCAGGTCACAAATCCTTTCTACTTCCTCTATTCACTGGGCATTTTTTTTTACTTGTATCTTTTCAGAAATATTTCATTAAAAAATTACTAAATGAACTTGAGGCCTTTCTCTGGTCATTTTACTATTTGTAAAATGTCAAGTGCAGCTTGCAATCTATCTGTCTGTTACCTTTAATTCTTAACAAATGAATAACTTCTTTTTCTAATTCATATATGACCCAGATGACATTTTGGTCACTACTTTACTCATGCAAGTTTTATTGGGGTAGCATGGTACCATGAGAAGGATTCTGGTTCTAGGGTCAAAGGGCCTGGGTTAAAATGCTACCTGTTACAGTTAATAACTGTGTGATTTTTAGTAATACACTTTAGATAAGTCACTTGATTTCTCTGGGTCTCAATTTCTTCTACTATTAAATGGAGATGTTTGAGATGATCTCTGGGATCTATTCTTTATCTTGATCTATCATCCTATGATCTAACTTGTCCATCATTTATAATCATGATTCTTCCATGACCATGTCTTTTGTTTCATGTCTTACAACTATTAATAATTACAAGGAGAATATTGATGTTAAAATATGTTCCTATCATGTGAATAGCTTGGAACCATAGACAGTGTCACAGAATTTGGTTTAAGTTGAACAAACTCGATCTTCTTATTCAGTTATGGACTTGAGTTATTGTCCATCTTTCTAGTCTGTCTAGATGTATATAAATATAAATATGTGTGTGTATATGCACACAAAGACAATGTCTAGGGAAGGACGAAATCAATTAGTTTAGAACCTCAAGGAAAGCTTCCTAAAGAGTTGGGTCTTGAAGCAGGTCCTGAGAGATGGATAAGCTATTAGTAAGTTAAATATTTTTAGATAGATGGGTACAACCCAGGTGTCTAAAGCAAAGTTTAGTATATAGCCACAGAATCTGGCCCTTAGGCTGTAATTTGTAAACCTTAAGCCTAGTTCTTAAGGGTAATATGTACATCTTAAATCTTTGAAAAGCAGGATGACAGAATATATATAGAATATATAGAATTTAGGTTTCTTCTCACACAGACTAGTTTGTGTAGCCATGAACAAATGATGCAACATCTCAATACCCCAAGAATTTGTGTTCTCTGGATACAAGCTGTAATTGTTGACTTGTATTGATGGATAGAGTTCTATGCAAGGAGTTCCTTTCATCGATGAAGCCATAAGTCTAGACTCTTCCTCTGGTGGGGGAGGGGGAGATCAAAAGATACATGCCTGAACTACAGAAATTAAGTTTATTTTGTCTAATAGAGCAAAGGACATAAACATATGTACATATATTGTACACACATATAACACAAGTATATACTTATCACAAATAAACATGTATATATAAATATATACATACATTTATATGTATATCATACTTTGAGTGAATGTTTAGTATATAATATGTACATATATAATATATATGCACATATTTCCCCTGATTAATTGTATATATATTCAAACATATACACATACATATATGTAGAGATATACATATGTGTATGAGAAGAAACAACACAATTATTTTTTTTAAATTTTTATTTAATAATTACTTTATATTGACACTCGTTTCTGTTCCGATTTTTTTTTCCCTCCCTCACTCCACCCCCTCCTCTAGATGGCAAGCAGTCCTTTATATGTTGGATATGTTGCAGTATATCCTAGATACAATATATGTTTGCAGAACCGAATAGTTCTCTTGTTGCATAGGGAGAATTGGATTCAGAAGGTATAAATAACTCGGGAAGAAAAACAAAAATGCAAATAGTTCACATTCGTTTCCCAGTGTTCTTTCTTTGGGTGTAGCTGCTTTTGTCCATCATTTATCAATTGAAACTCAGGTCTCTTTGTCAAAGAAATCCACTTCCATCAAAATATGTCCTCATACAATATCGTTGTCGAAGTGTATAATGATCTCCTGGTTCTGCTCATTTCACTTAGCATCAGTTCATGTAAGTCTCGCCAGTCCTCTCTGTATTCATCCTGCTGGTCATTTCTTACAGAACAATAATATTCCATAACATTCATATACCACAATTTACCCAGCCATTCTCCAATTGATGGGCATCCATTCATTTTCCAGTTTCTAGCCACTACAAACAGGGCTGCTACAAATGAAACAACACAATTATAAAAATAATAATAATTCACACACATATACACATATATATTCACACTTAGAACTCTACAAAGAGTGCTGAACTTGGAGTCAGAAGTCTGGAGTCTTTACTTCTAGCTCTGCTACCTATTCACTGCATGATCTTGAGCAAGTCACTTCTAAGCCTCTTTAACTGTCTTCTGAAAACAGGTACTACCTATCAGCATCATCTATGTTGTTGATCAGACATTTTTAGTCATATCTGACTCTGAGACTTCATTAAGGGTTTTCCTGACAAAGATACAGGCATGATTTGTATTTCTTTTTCTAGCTCCTTTTATATTGAGGCAAACAGTGTTAAAGTTACTTGCTGAAGCAAGATTTGAACTTGGGAGGAAGGAGTCTTTCTAATAACAGGTCTGGCACTTTATCTAAAGAGCCACCTAGCTAAGGAAAAGACTATGATGAGGAAAATCCTTTGTGAACAGTAACCCATTATGTTATTGTGAGCAATTAACACTCTACGTTTCACTATTGTATATAGCATAGGTCCTTCACATAATAGGGATTAAATAAATGTATATTGAATGGTGGCTCTCCCTGGGTATATAATAATTATTCCTATATTCTTTTAAAGGCCAGACCAAGCACAACCTAGTATACTCATACACATACACACACACACACACACACACACACACACACACACACACACACACTCCCCCCCCCCCTCTCTCTCTCTCTCTCTCTCTCTGCCTCTCTCTCTTTCCCTCTTCCCCCCCCTCTCTCAGTCACTCACTCACTCTCCTTCCCTCCCTCCCTCCCTGTCTCAGTCTCTCTTTCTCTCTGAATCTGTCTCTGTCTGTCTCTAAGACCAAGAAAAATCAAACTAGATCAGTAAGGATTAAAGAATATTTTTCACTGGCACATGTGTGTTTGTGTAATATATAAGCTAGATTTTGTTTCTTCTAATGATATGAAGGTGGGGAATTGAGGGAGACTTGGCTAGGGATGACTCAAAGGACATTTTAGCAGTTCATTTCTAGTTTTATTATGTGCTCTATGAGCCATAGTATCTTTTCAAAAGATTATAACATCTAAGCAGCTAGTAATTATTAGAAAACAAAAGAGGAAGGGGAGGAAAAGAAAACAGAAGAAAGAGAAGATAAGCATGAGGGAGAGGAAAAAGAGAGACAGACAGACAGACACAGACGGAAGAGTATAAAAGAAAACAGAAAAGAAGAGAAGAGAGAGAGGAAGAAAGAGTTGTAGAGGTAAAACAGAGAAGAGAAGGATGAAGATAAGGGATTGAAGAGATGTGTGCAGCTTGAAACAGAAACAGATTGTAGAAGGACAGAAGAAGAAAATGGAGAGAGGGTTATTTGGAAATAGAAGGAGAAAATGGAGAAAATATAGAAAATAATGGTACAGATGTTGTGAGATAAGATAGAGGTAAATTAGATGGGATAGAGTGGAGATATGGATAGAGAGGGAGAGATAAATAGCTAGTATGAAGGATTAAATGCCTTCCACACACACCTAATGAGTTTTGCTGGGAAGTAGCACAAACCAGATATATTGACGACACACACATACACAAACTAGACATGTACTCACCCTTTATTATCTGTAGTTTAATCTTTTTTCCCCCTCTCTGGAAAAAAAAAGATAAAAAAGTCAACACAATTGGAAAAATATTAGCTTGAAACTAGGAGATTAAAAAAAAAAAAGTATTAGAAGCTAATGTTTCCTGCTGTGAACCCTCACCTCTTTTGATATTAATGTTTGTGATAATCACACCCTGTTAGAGCCCCACAGCTAGTGCTCACTGCAGCTGGTCCTGAAGCTCTTTACTATCATCTTTAATCTTACTGAAGAACAGAGATGCACCCCTCCCCAACCCAAAGGCACCCACAGTGTGCCAGGGAGAGGCTGGGGAAAGACAGGTTTCCTTTCTGTTGTGTAAAAAAGTGAGCTGATACCATGCAAAGATCACTGAACTGTACTGGGAGATAAAAGTTCTTGCTTAGTTCTCCATGAACTCACTATGCAAGTGGAATAAACTACGTTGACTCCTTGGAGCTCAGTTTCTCCATTTGCAAAATCAAGAATATGGGTTAGATAAGCCACAAATCATTTTTCCTGTGTTATCTGAGGTAAGTCACTTTCTCTAGGCCTAATTTTTCTCATCTCTGAAATGGAGGAGTGGGGATTAAATGACCCTCTAATATGTTTTTCAGATTTGAATCTATGATCCTATAATTTTAATAATCCAAGTGGAAGAGCCAGGTAATAAAATGACTAGGATTACTTCCATATTGTCTAATAATAGACAAAAATGAATTTATAAAATATGGTTATGAAGCCATAAACAGAAATTCAGAGTAACCCAAGCCTACATCTTCTCTGTTCCCATATCCTGTCTCTTGCTTCAATGTTCTTTACTATATTATGCTGTCTCTTGATTACTAAAAGACAAGGTGAAGCTAAGAGGTGTTACTTTTAATGAAATCTCATAAGTAAGTGGTGAGAACACCCACTTCTATAGGGAAACTTTGTAACCCCTTCCACTGAGGAAGGTCAGCTAGAACAACTGCATGCATGGAAGATCTCCCAGAGGCAACAGACAAATATGAACAATTTACTGCTTGTCTCCCTGTTCTTTGCGGATGGTATAGACATCTGTGGCACACATCTGGGATCAGGAGCAGAGGAAGGAGAATGCTGGTTGCAAATCAGGTTTTCATTTAGAAAACAAACAAACACATTCCCAGAAACAGTTGCCTTTAAAAGAAATTTAGACTGCTGAGGCATTGTTAATTTCATGTTCATTTTACCCCATAGGAGCAGGAAGTGCTGTTAGGGCATCAAATTAGGGCAAATCTCTGCTCTGTATCTTTGTCTCTGTCTCTGTCTTCTCTCCCCACTCCGTGTGTTTGTTTATGTGTGTGTGTGTTTCTGTCTCTCTGCCTCTGTCTCTGTCTATCTCTTTGCCTTTTTCTCTCTCTCTCTTCTCCCCCCCCCACACCTGTGTGTGTGTGTGTGTGTGTATGCTCCTGTCTCTCTCTTTCAAATATATAATACAGTCCAGAAAATGTGAGGTATTTCATGACTCCTGAAAACCAAAGTGGTTGCCATGGTCGTTTCTGGTGGAATTCATTCATTCATTCATTCATTCATCACATTCATCAGTACCTACTATGTGAAAGGTCCTCAATTGGTAGGCACTGAAGAGGGCTACAAGATAATAAATCACAATCTCTTTTTATTTTCCTGTAGTTCACAATTTTGCTTTGGAAGTAAAGCAGCAGAACACCAGATTTAGACTCAGAGGACTTGGGTTTAAATTCTGGCTCTGGCTCTTCCCAGCTGGGGAAACTTGGATAATTATTTAGCCCCTCTGGGCTTCAGTTTCCTCATCTGTAAAATAAGAGAATACATTATCAACAAAGTTCTTTCAACTCTAAATTCTATTATCCAAAATAACTATAATACAATTAATGAAGTGAAATTGCAATAAAAGAAATTCTGGCATGGAGGATGTTGTTTTAGACCCCTGGGGCTTTAAGGTATCTTGAAAATTCACTAGTTCCTATCCACTAACTTAAGGCTGATTAGTGTATCTTTTCCTCTTGAAAATCTACAGGGGCAGAGAGAATTTTGGAAAGCATGCTGAAACTTAGATTCAGAAGATCTGGATTCAATTTCTGCCTCAGAGGATTGTATAATTTTGTATGATCACAGGAAAGTCATCTAGTCTTTCCAAGTCGTTCTTCATTTATAAATTGAATAATTGTTTTATTAGCTTTCAGGATCATGAAAAAAAAAAAAAGTCTTTGTAAATCTCCATAGAAAGTGGAGTTATTGTGACTCCTGCTACTGCCATTACATTTGTCCATCAAGTGCAATTAGGTAGCACAATGGCTTGGAGTTCAAGACCTGAGTTCAGACCCTGTCACCAGTACTTACAAGTTGGGGGACCTTCTGTTTGACTCAGTTTTTTTTTTTTTTTCATGTGTAAAATGTGATAAAAATAGTACTTACCTTGCAGTATCTCTTCTCTGGGAGGAGATTTTCTCTGCAGTCATTCTAACTGACCTTCCTCAATATATGGGGTTAAAAAGTTTCCCTGTAGAAGTGGGTATTGTTCTTTGTCTCTCCCCAGTCCCTTAGGAGCTACTCCTTGTAAGGAGGATCATTTGAGACAGTTATAAAACACGTAATGGGTGCCTAGTACATAGAAAGTCCCAGATAAATATTTTCGGTTATTCTTCTATTACTCTTCATTCCTTTCCAGGCTGTACCTAGATTTTCTCCATCATACCCCAGAAACCTTTATATCCTGAAGTCTCATTGTCTGGAATTCACACATTAGAAATACTCCCCACTTTTTCCTTTGATTGGATGGTTCCTGCCATAACCTCTCTCTATTTTAAAGAGAGTGTTCAGGCCAAGCAGATATTATTCCTGCACTCAAGTTGTGAAAATCAAATGAGAAAATAATTGTAAAATGCATGATAGAATATCTAGTACATAGTGCACACTATACAATTATTAGGTATTATTATTAAAAAAAAAAAAAGGTGCATTCAGAAATTCCTCCACCTTTCCCCTTGGCAGACACTTTGGTTTTTTATTGTATTATTCTTTTCTTTCTTTGTTTCTTTTTTTTGTCAAGACAACTGGAGTTACAGTGATCCATAGTCACACAACTATTAAGTTGGAACTCAGGTCCTGCTAACTTTAGGACCAGTGTTCTTTCCACTATACCATCTAGGGGCTCCTTCACTACTTCTCTCTTTTTTCACTTTCTTCTGTATTGTCCTCTCCTTTGGAATGTAAGCTTCTTACAGGCAGGAACTCTCTCTCTATTTGCATTTATATTCCAAGCACACAGCATAGTGCTAAGTCCCTAATAAGCAGTTAAATGCTTGTTGACTGACCATACCTGAAAGGAATATCTTACTTTTATCTAACTGATTCTTCATGCTTAGATCATTCCTTCCTGCATAGATGTGTAGAACAAGTGATTAGCATTCTACTCATAAAACACCTTTTTGTCCTTAAATGCAGTAATCAAGTCTTCCCAGGCTTATGTTCTCTAACCTGAATAACAATTCCTGTGGATCTATTTCTCCTCCCTTTATGCATCTTTGAATCTAGATATGAACAAATTGGGATCTTAATAAAGTATGTTATATTATATTCAAATCTAGTATATAAGGATAAGTCTCAATTTTTATCCTAACTATGTGGCCTTGAGTGAGTAATATCTCATTTTGGGGATCTCAGTTTTCTCTTTTGTAAGATGAATATGTTGGACTAGATCCACAGCATTAAGTTCAGATTGAAGCATGGACACTAAACAGTCCATAAAGATCCTATGAGTAGCAGAATATTATATGCTAACATCATCTCTGTTCAATTGTAATTTTAAACTTATTTCATTAAATATTCCTAAATTATATTTTAATCTGTGTTAGGTCATAATTAAGATTCCCTCTAGATGTAATATTCAATAACTTTAATATTCTGGTCTTCTATATCCTATGATCCAACATTGTTCTAACATGAAAGTCCCTTTTAACTTTAACACTCTATAAGCCAAAATGGAATATTTCCTAATGACAGTTTCTCTGCTTTCCAGACCCTGTCCCAAGTCCAAGGGAAGCAGTTCCTTGCAGCAAAGAGGCAAGGTGCTCCAAGAGTCCTTGTAGATAAAACCTATTCTACTTTTCCTAAGCTATGGAGTCATTTTCTTCTTCTACAAGCAGCTTACTATAAGTTAACCAGATGGCAGATGTGTTTGGAAAAATTGGAGATTGTCTCCAAATTGCCCCTGTGACCAGATCGGGAGAGCCAAATAGACAGCTGAGTCATTATCTGGTCAATTTGGCCAGTGTAGACTGCCAATATGGGGTATTTAGGGCTCAATACACAAAGTGAGTGGCACATCCAAGCATGTATAGCAACTGAATGGGCTGGCTACAAGGAGCTGAGACCATGCCAGTGAGTTTTGGACCAAATTTTGAGTCAGACAGGCAAGGGTGGGAAGGGAGCTAAGGTGGGGAGAAACAGGATACTACTGCTGGTATAGTTTTTTGAAGCTGATGATTTTTCAGTCATGTATGACTCTTTATGACCTCATTAGGGGTTTTCTTGGCAAAGATCTTGGAGTGGTTTGCTATTATCCTCTGCAACTCATTCCTCAGAAGAGGAACTGAGGCAACTAGGGTTAGGGGACTTGCCCAGTGTCATACAGCTACTAAGTTCTGAAAATGGATTTAAATTCAGAAAGAAAAGTATTCTGGATTGTGTTATCTACCTGCCCTAGGTATAGTTAAGGTCTTGATATTAAGAAGACTCCTCTTTATGAATTTAAATACAGCCTCAGACGTTGATCAGCTGTGTGACTCTGGACAAATTCACTAAATCTTATTTTCCTCAGTTTCCTCATCTGTAAAAGGAGCTACAGAAGGTAATGACATGTATTGGTCAACCTGCCATTTAGGGCAGGGGGTGGGGGGAAGGAGGAGAAAAATTGGAACAAAAGGTTTGGCAATTGTCAGTGCTGTAAAATTACCCATGCATATAACTTGTAAATTAAATATATATAAAAGAAGGTAATTACAAACCACTCCAGGATAATTCCCAAGAGGATCCCAAATGGGGTTCTGAAAAGTTGAATATGACTCAATGTCAACGCCACCACCAAAAAATCCAGAAGGTTGCAGAACCAGCACTAAGAAGTATAATAGGGTGATAAGCTCAGATCACAAGTCAGAGACCACCGTCTCTCTGTCCTGTTTTATGTTGTATTCTTGGACGTAAGTGGTCCTAAATCTATAAGTGTTGATCATAGTTAAAGGAAGTCAGAGGTCTGTAGGTGGAACCTCCCTCTGATTATGACAGAGACAGTCTTACTGAGATTATAGCACAGAAGGGTTTCTGATCTTGCAAGACTTGTTTGGTACATCTGTCCAGCTTGGACTCACTGGAGAGTTTCTCTTGAATCCTCTATATAGAGACTTAGGAGGACAAAGAGAATGTTTTTATACAGTCCTGATTTAGGGGGAGAGAGAGAATAAGTATTTATACTGTGCTTGCTATGTCCCAGACACTGTGCTAAGTGCTTTTTATGAATATTATCTCATTTGATCTTCACAATAATCCTATGGAGTAGGTACTATTATTATTGGTTGAGAAAAGGGAAGCATCAGAGTCTAAGTGACTTGCTAGGTCATGCAGTAACATGAATTTGAATTCAGGTCTTCCAGACTTCAGGTTTAGTATTCTATACACTCTATTATCTAGTTAGCTTCCTCTAAGGGTTGAGCTATCTGTCAGGTAGAATCAAGGAATGAAAAAAAGCTTATAGTTTGGAGATTGTTATTTTGCTCGATTGCTACACAATCCACAGTGGGCAGATCCAGTGGCTTATTTTGCTGCTCTCCAGGGTAAGGCTCTTCTTCTCACTTTGAGACCCCAAACTAGACTTCATCTATGATGGTTCTATCTAATCCTTTATACTATTGCAGATGGTCCCTTGGCACTGAACCAATAAGTAGACCCAGTCCAGTGTTTACTCTTTGGTCAGATGAATTTATTTGCAAATTATCAGTGGCTTCCTAAACGAATTATATTGAAGCTAGAGTTGATGTGTCAATCCCTGAACATTTTTCTTCTTGCACCATTTTTTAAAGATAGTTTCAAAATTCTTTTCTATGTTTAAACATAGAAAAAATTTTGAAACTATCTCTCTATCATTCTCTATTCACTTCCATCATTAGATTTTTCTGAACTCTGACATTCTATGTTCTAGACCAGGGATATCAAATACAAGGACATTGCTGCAATATTCCTGAGTGTGTCTGAAGCAGATTAAAATGTAATTGGGAAATATTTAACATTTATCAAATGTTTATAAGAATGTACATACTTATATAGTTATTCATGTAAATATACAAATATTTATAATTGAACAAAGGTTGGTTGGAACTTGGATAATGTTAAAATGTGAGTTTTTAAGTAAATATATGAGTGTGCAGGGAAACTTACACGTGCTTAAGTCACTCTATTTCTATGTGAGTTTTACAACACTCTTCCAGACATTTTAACAGAAGAATCAAAGCTTCAAAATGCTATCTAACTCACACAACTCTGCCTTCCACTTATCAGGTTCCAATCTTTCTCTGTGGATAAGCTTGTTTGTTACCTGTGTCATTTGTTAAAATCTTAGATGATTGAAGAGCTGTTTCTTATAAAATCAAGTCAGAAATGTTGTACAACTGGACGCTTAGAGATGTGGCTTCACTTCTTTATTGTGAGAAACCTTCTAACCTTCTGAATGTTTTACAGAATTCTGCTATAAATCTTAGAGCTGGAAGGAAAGTTCCTTAGATATTAGCCAAATCAGTCTTCTGTTTCACAAAGGGGGAAACTGAGGCACAGAGAAAAGAGAAATCATTTGACCAAGGTCACAATGAAAGTTATTGATAGAACATAAGCTTGAGCTCAGAATTTATGACTCCCAATTGATTTTTTTTCTTTGCTGTACAGCTGGGCCCATTGTCCTATGGTAATAAGACACAAGATAGGCATGGGGAGGAGAAAAATAACTAGTCTAGGTGGGATAGATAGGATGCTAAGGACAAGCTTGGTCAACTCATGATTTTTCATAAGCTCAGTCCTATCTCTTATAAATAGTGGTCATTCTTCCCCAGAGGCGAATGCATCATAGCATCTGGTGGGGCAGTTAGCTCAAGAGTCCTGGGTACTGTACTGCCAGAACATTATTAATACCTGCCCACCGACTCATATAACATCCCGCACATGGGCCCTGTGAAGCGACCACACTTCTCTCTCTGTCTGCATGAAATTAGCCAGAGAGGGAGCAAGGAATTTGTCCTGAATTTTAAACAACATTTGATTCCAAAATGTGAGATTTAGCAGACAAAGCTTTTTCCTTCATCTTACTCTTTCTATCTTTTTTTAAACTGGGGTTGAGATATGGTTCACCCACTGGGGACTTTTTTTCCTCTTCTCTCCCCACCAAATGGGCGCTGTGAACTGCTCTCTCTAAAATCTCTTGAAAAGGGCAGCATATTGGAATTTGAGACAAAGGAAAGAAAAATGAGCTCGCTTGGAAAGTCTGCCGGCATCATAATGAGGGAGATTATTCTGGGAAATGCAGGCGTCTGCTGCAAAGGGCCATACTAGAGGCAGTTTATAACCAGCCTCAGGTCAGACACACAACTACACACAGGCACACATGCCTGCACACTCACACACACACACACACACACACACACACACACACTCTCACACATACACCCCTCCTTTCCTCTGCTTTGCACTACACTGACTGTAGTCATATCTATTGCCCTGTGTTGCTAAGTACAGCTGATTGGTTCATCCAATTGTAAGAGGAGAGAGAAAGAACGGGTCCTGAAGCATCTCTGCCTTAGAATCCCTGATGTCAGAACCCTGGACATCAGGCTGGAGGAGTCCCCCTACCATCTTTGGCCATCAAGTATCAAATGTTAGGATTCGGAGGCAGCTGTCCTTAGGATATAGATCAGGAGTCTTTGAGGAAACGTGGTTTCAGAATCCAGCTCTGAGGTTTGTTCATTGTATAGAAAGCTTGGGACAACTTGGTAGTTCGGTGGACAGCCTGAAGTACCCTGCCTGGAGTCTGGGAAATTCATCTTCCTGAGACAATTACCAGTCACGTGATGGTGAGCAAATCATCTAACACTGTTTGCCTCAGTTTTTTCTCCTGTACAACTCAAAGCACTCTAGAGATGGGAGATATTAGTATTATTAGTGAATGAATTCTAGGTTCTAATAATCTACATATTGCCGCAGTTCCTTGGATCTGCACTGACCTCCAGAGAAAGGCTGTTGTCCAATACCAGTGTGACTGACCCTACCAACTTGGTCAGTTTGGACCTAATCAATAGGATATGTGGAATCTCAGAAAATCCTAAGATTGTTGCACAGATTGGATTCCTGGAGTTGATAATTTTAGACATGATGCTTAGAGAATGCTAAGGCTCTAAGGAATTAAGAGCACAGAATACTGAAAGGTAAAGCTGGAGGAAACCTTAGAACATAGACTCTTAGAATATAGAATTCAGATAGAACTGGGTGGGATCTTAAATCATGACCTGATATATAGCAAAATCTTAAGAAGTACTTGTTAAATGACTGCTGACTAGATGTTAGAGTGAAAAAAGAATGTTAGAATGTAGAATGTTAGAATATAGAATAGGAAATCTTAACCTTTTCTAGGTTAAGGTTCTCCTATGATATTTTGGAGAAGTCCATAGACTATTACCGAGAATAATGCTTTTAGATAGCTGGGGAAAAATGCTAATTTTCAACTTTGATTACATTATTTTCTCATCCAAATCCAGGTACTTTGAGGGGGGTGATAGACAGCAAGGAAGTATTTCCTTAACTTTTCTGGGCCTCAGTTTCCTTCTCTGAAAAATTAGATCAGTGGGCTCCATTATCTCTAAAATGCTCCAGCTTTTATTTTTCTCCCCTCCTCTCCTTTCTCCTCCTTCTCTCTCTCGAAGCTCCTAGGAGAGATCTTTTATGTAAACCTGAACATCCCTCCCTATAGATTAGTCACAGGAGCAGATAAAGAGAGTTGAATGACTAAGGTAGGGAAAATGAACGCCCATTAGCTCTTCCTGGATCTCTCTGGTGGAAGGGGTTGGTAAACAGTTTGCACTTATCTCTCAGCTCAGCATTTAGCTGATTTCCATAACGAGCTTCATTGAACTGAGAGGCCTCGAGGTGTCCCAAGGCTTCAGAGACGAACTGTGTTCTGTAAATCTGATTTATGTAAAGGTGAAGGCAATTGTGTTAACAAAGGAGGGGAACACTGATCAACATTCAGTCTGCAGCAGCTGGGAAACGGGCGGTGGCAACCAGGCCTGAGGCAGCCTCCTCACTTGCTAGAGAGACAAATTTGAACAGCCCTTGGATTTGAACAGTCTCCCTGGATTTGCACAGCCTCTGGTCACTCAGCGCTGGACCGGAGCTTATCACACTGGGCCGGCCCTCACTGACACTAGGATCTCTCCCACATTTCTTCATCCACTTCCTGAAAGCCTCTTTTCTCATCCCTGGAATGCACCCTCACCCTCCCCACCCCCACCCCAGGACCTCCTCATTAGGAGAGGTATGATGGATTGTGAGTTGAGAGAAGGTGGATCCAAATCCTGACTCTTTCCCTTATTACCTGTGTCCCTTTAGGCAAATCATTTTACCTCAGGGGGCCTTGGCATCTTGATGCTGTGAATAGATCTTTCAGTGGCTTGGATTCCAGTCCCACCCCAGACACAGCCTTGAAGCTGGCAAATCAATTAGCCTTTCTGGGCTTCAGTTTTCTCACCTCTAAAATGAAGGGTTTGAATTAGGTGCCTTCTGTGGTTCCTTCCAAGCCTAAATGGGCTATCCTTTTTCCTTTTGTTTCCACTGTTGATCTTGCCTGAATAGACAGGCCCCTAAGTCATTTCTTCCATGAAACTTCCCTTAACCTAAGCCTTCCTCCTCCCCAGAAATGATCCCTTTCTTCTGAGAACATGAAGAGTCCTTGCTACATTTCCTGTGACCTTAGTTTCTATTTTCTATTATTCATTCTTTTGCTCATTCAGCAGATATTTACTAAAGCCTGGGGTGTGCTGATAATATGCAAAATGTAGATAGAACATCAGTCTGACTGCCCTCAGGAACTCAGTCTGGTGGGGGGAATAAGTCACAGACAGAGATAACTGTTTGACATGCTGTTGCATAATAAATGTATTAGAGAGACCATGATATATCAAGTTCATGGGTGAGCTTGGTACAGGGGAAGGAAGGCTGAGACCAAGGTTCCAGCTTTCCACTTTAAAAATTACTATCTCTAAGATCTGATCAAGCCCCTTTCTTAACTTTTCTGAATCTCTTTCCTCCTATGAGAATGAGGATATTTACTTATTTATTATTAAATATTGTGAGTTCTTGGAGGTAACTTCAGCAAGAGTGACCTGACCGTATCTTTGCATAAGAAAGTTGTCGCCTTATATAATAGATTTTTCTCATGTACCCTCCCTTGATTGTTTTTCACTTCCTTGTGATCCCAGTTGGGGTATCTTGGCAAGCATACTAGAATGCTTGCCATTTCCTTCTTTAGCTCATTTT
The DNA here is from genome assembly GCF_016432865.1 of Antechinus flavipes. Taxonomy (NCBI): domain Eukaryota; kingdom Metazoa; phylum Chordata; class Mammalia; order Dasyuromorphia; family Dasyuridae; genus Antechinus; species Antechinus flavipes. The sequence goes on along the minus strand of NC_067399.1, from coordinate 460,836,274 downwards.
ACAGATGAGGAAACTGAGGCAAACAGGATTAAGTGACTTGTCCAGGACCACACAGCTGGGAAGTGTCTGGGGGAAATTTGGAATGCAGGTCTTCCTGGCTCTAGACCTGGCCTAGTTGCCCCATATGATTTCCCAGCATTATTTCCTATTAGTTACCTAAGCATACTGTGTGCCCCAGCTTAATCAGAAAATATTTCTGTCAACAGAATGAAGGATGAACTGGAGAGGCTAGAGAGTGGAAGCAAGAAGACTTGTTAAAGAGGATATTACCATAATTCCAAAGGTTTGTTATGAAAAATTCTACAAGAGTAATATCTGTGACTTTAGAATGGAGGAAAGAAATTTTGTGAAAAGAAGATCTGCAGAATTTAGTAATCTGAGAGATGAGAGAAAAAGTCAAGTCAAAGATCATTACAAGGTCTCAAATATGAGACAAGGTGAATGGTGATGTTATCAAGAGAAATAGAAAGATCAGGAGAAGGAGCAATATTAGAAGAAAAGACAATAAGCTCAACTTCAGATGAAGTGATTTTTGAGATGCTAATAAATCATCATAATGAAGGAATGTTATTTAAAATGAAAGAGGGAAGAGTATCTGGTAATAGGACATGGTCAATCATGTCAAGAGCTACAAAAGAAGCCTAGGAGAATCTATTTACCAATCAATATGTTTATGAGACTAATTAGGAATCCTTCCATTATCTTTTAGATCCTCTACTTATTGACCACACCTTACCTGCAAAAGCTCATTTTAAACTCCTTCCTGACTTGTCACACCTGACCTAAAATAAATTGGTCTTCTCAGTGTTCAAAGGTATTCTCTGCTCATGCTGTTCCCTCTACATCAAATTTCTTTTCTTTCCTTTTTTTTTTCTTTTTTTTTTTTCTTCTGTTCACTCAGTAAAATCTTATCCTCAATACCTTGAGCCAGGTTATCCTGACTCTAAAGCTAGAAAACAGCTCACCTGAAAATGTGGCCACTGGGGTTAATTAATCTTACTAATGGTTGTTAATCACAGCTATTCCTACCTATTGATGGACCACCAGTCCTTTCTACATTCTCCAAATTTTGCCATCCTGAAATCCCAATTGCTATATTATCCTCCATAGTAGTAGACACAAAGGCACCCTCTTCTTAACTCTCCCTCTTGAGACAAGTCACTTTGCCTCTCCTTGGTCTTCAGTTTCCTGACTGATAAATTGAGAGTTTTAGTTAAATTTTGTTTGTTTGTTTCAACCCTACTCCAATTCTAACATTAAATGTTCTAAGGCTTCTTCCAGACTTAATATTCTGTGATTCTTTGATAACATAGCAGATATTGCTGTGAAATGGAATTAAATTGGAAAGGTTTAAATGCCAGAAATTGATAGCTATTTTCAGAGTGACTCAGTAGGATATGTAACTAAAAGATCATGAGCTTATGGTAAATAGGATTTATCTAATATCTATACTTCGTTTTTCTCCAGTGACTTGAAGGATTGAAAAGACATAATTTTGTTAATCCTCACAGTATCCCAATGTGGTAGGAATTTCACAATTGTCCTCAGCCTATTTTCTCTTATTGATGTCCACATTGAAGATCCTGCAGGTCAGAGAATAAGGACTATGCCCAAGGTCACGCAATTTTTGTTTGAAGAGTGGAGTGGTAGCTGTGTGTAATTGCAGCAGGAGGGTCTTAACCTTTCACTAAGCTTCTCCTCACATGGTTAGAAAGGTAAGGTTATTCAAAAGGGATTCATTACAGGAAAATATGGGAAGTTATGAGTAGAAAGTCTTCTTGAAGTAACTGGTAAAAGCTGTATTATTTTAGGTTAATCTTTTCTGACAAAGGACAACATCTTAGAAACATATTAATTTGGGTCCAAGGATGATATAGTATTGGCAAAAACACATTAGATCTAAGTTATTATAACAGAATTATGAAGGAGGGGAAAGGAATATATGAAAAATTCACCAAAACATTTTCTTTGTAACAAAGTAGGAACTTGGAATAAAGAATGTTAGAACACAGAATAGTCAATTCAAATAAACATTAAATGACAATACAAGTACTAGTTATTGGAGTTACAAAAACAAAAAATGAAGAGAATCTGCTCTCATCAAACTTACCTTCTACTGAATGTCACCTAGAATAAAATATTAGAGCTAAAAAGAAATTTAATGCATAGAAAATGTTTTTTATATACACAATGCTTTGGGCATAGAAGGTGTTAAATACTGTTGGATTAAATTGAATAGAAAGACAATAGAATGTTAAAAGGGACCTTAGAAAACAAACTATCCCATGAAAGAACATCATATTCAGACTTGGAAATTATCTTTGAATCAGACCATTTTATGTAAAGCCTTTAATTTACCGACATAAAGATTGAGATTCTAAGAAGAGAAATTACTTATCTAGGGGCACATAAGTTGGAAGAAAACATAGAGATGACCTAGTTCACCGCTCTCATTTTAAATACAAAACTCAAGCCTAGAAGAGGGAAAATGACTTTCTCATTATTACTTAATAAGTGGGACTCAAAAATAAGTTCCAAGATCATAGGGTTAATCTTTTCTGATTCCAACTCTAGTGCTTTTTTTTTTCATTATGCAACACTGCCTCTGACTTGTCTATTATTACAGAAATCGTAAGTAACAGAGAAATGACTTGAACATAAGACTTCTGTCTTCAAATCTGGGGTCATTTGCTTTAAGATGCTCCATCAGTCCAGTCTTCTTTTCACTGATATCATGGTGGTGCATGACCTACCCCAAAAGACACAAAAGGATTCTAATTCTGGAATTTTCTCCTGATTTTACCCCTGCTTCTGATTGTAGAGATGCAGCTGATTGAGGAGAAGGAGGAGGTAATGGTGAGAAGGGGTGTTCCAGGCCAGTTGCATGTAATTGTATATTTTAGAGTTTATCCCAAGTATAACCAGAGCTTTTCTTCCTAACTTCACTTAATATTCAACAAACACTTACCACATAAACAACATGTCTTGTCTCATTCCTTATTATCATTCCCAGAACCACTTGCAGGCTTTCAGAAACCCATTATTATAATTATAATCAAGAATCTTAGGACAGAACCATTTGTGCCAAAAATACATTGAATTGTTTGCAATGTGAGGGACGCAGTTTTCCTTTTTCTAAGTTTAATGGGAGGAACAATGAGAACATTTAATTTTTCCCCCATCTAATTTCTTAATTTAAGTTTTTGGGCTGAAATTCTAACTAATATTTACTTTATTCTTTTAAATGTTGCATTCTTTGTCCTTGAGTTAATTTTTTAAAAGTCTTTTGCTAATATCACCTCTATTTCTCTATTATTGGCGAAGGCCCTATATCTAAATGAATTGGGTTGTTGCCTTCTATGTTTGACTCAGGGAAGACATCTTTGAATTCCCACAACACTCATTGAGGTATCAAATGTCTTTTCCAATGGATTGTCTTCTATCTTAAAGTGAGAGAAGAGACAGAAAATAAAAGTATTTTTAGATAGGGATAGCATAGAAACTTGACCCTCCTTGTAATGGAAATAGAGCTCTCAAGGCTGATTGATATCACAGTTTTGCCAAGGAATACACTTCAATAAGAGCATACAATAAAGAGCTGTAAGGGATCTTAAACATCATTGTGGATGCTTTAATGTTCATCAAGCCCATTTTCTTCATTTTACAGAGGAAAAAGTTGAGGACTTGAAGAGTTAAATGATTTGCCCCAAAATTCATCTTCTGGTCCAGCACACTGTCCCACCCACATTGTTTCCCTCTTTATTTTATAGAAGAAGAAATGGGTTCAAGAAAGATTGGGGGGGGGGTGGAAGTAAGAAGAGTGAAAAAGAGGAGAGAAAGAGAGAAAAGCGCAGGAAAAAGAGGGGAAGGAAGCCAAAGCAGGGGAAAGGACAACAGAGAAGATGAGAAGGTAAAGAAGGAGAAAGAAAAAGGCGTGATCAGTGTGCAAAATCCATAGACAGGTAGAATTAAGAAATGGAAAGAACACTGGGTTTGCCTTAGGAGACCTAGATTTGAATCCTGAATTTTCCAATGTATGACTTTAAGAAAAGTACTTCTACTTTCTAAATCTTTTTTAATCTAGAAAAAGGATATATTAATAGGGTACTACTTATGCCATAGTATGCCATGTGAAACTCAAATGAGATAATGCATGAAAAGTGCTTGGTAATCACCAAGTCCCATTGTATCACCCATATAAACATGGAGAAATGATAAGTAGATGGAATTAGGAGGCAGCTTTGCTAGACACAGATAGGTCTATCTCTAATTCACAAGGAAACCCACTTTTCTCACCTAGTCCTAGTGTGTCCCTTTCCCAAAAAGGAAGAAATTTAGGGAAATAGAAAATGTTGAAATAAACTTCAGGACCACCCATTTGATACCCTGAGAGTTGAAGATCCATGGAAGTCCTCAAGAAATATCTGTATCAGTTTGACAATAATCATTAGTGAATTTGAAATGGAAACTACCTTATAGGGAAAAACATATGGACTGCTCTTTGGGGGTTTATTATATTCTCACACCAGTGTTTCTTTTCTTGAAACACTTTTCAATCAAAAGACTTTGGAATGGATGATTTTTGGCTATCAGCCTTTACCCTATGGCATACAATTTGGATCAATGAGGAAAATACTGTAGTCTTGGTGAAAGTCAGCCTAATCTTAACTAATATGGAATTAGTCAGTTATGGAATGAGCCAATTATTTTTCCCCAGAAACATTTAATTTTCTATTTAGATATGTTAAAATGAAAACTTCATGATTAAAGATGTTGAATTGTCCCTGATATTAACCTAATGTGTGGCTATTTTATAGGTCCTTTCTCTTTTCTGGATATCATTTTCCTTTTTTATGTAATAAAAGGCATGGACTAGATGGTCTCTGAGATCTTTTCTAGAACTGACAATTCTCTATTTTTGAACATCTTTATTTTTTAACATTTTACTTTCTATGTCATAGCAATAAATATTATATTTAAAAAAATTCTATGATATGACATGCCTCCTAGTTCTAAAATACTATACTACTATGAAAAATTTCAATAAGGGAAAAGGGAGAAATAATAAGTCAGGTGGCAAAAGGCCTTGAATGCCATGTTTTGATGTTCAAAGCAAAATCAAGGCTTAAAAAGGTCAAGGCCATTTGATAAATGGCTGTCCAGTGGCCTCTTTCTACTCTGTCAGGGCACAGGAGGCCATGTTTCCATTACAAGGAGATCTATAAGGAATCACAGCCATTAATGGGCTACATTAAATGCAATGCATGTGAGGGAAATTGTAGTTTGATTTAACTTAGCAACATGAAGATATTGGCAAGATAATCACATAAAAGCGCCACCTTTTATGGTCTAGCTGTTTGATTTTATGTCAGCGGGTTTCAATTCCCCACATTTTTATGATGGCATATAGGTTCACATCTAATGTATGCATTAGCCAGTGTAAAGGTTAAATGGATTGTTTTAACATTTCAGGATCCAGATCATGTCTGGGTAGAAGTTCCTCTTGAGTGAATTAAAAGAAGGTAGCAAAAGTGTATAAGAGAATGGTCTTGCAAATTAAGAAATTCCCTTCCCACCCAGGAATTGTTTTTCCTTTCCTATTTTGTTTCCTCCTCACCTTCAGCACCCTCAGCAATGAAACCCCCAATAATAATAACAGTTCCATAAGACTTTGATATTATAAAATGCATTTCTCATGACCACTTTGTGAGATAATCAGTTTAAGTATCATTATTGTCTCTTTGCCAATGAGGAAACTGAGGCTCAAAAGGCGAAAGTAAATTATTTAAGGTCACAAAACTAGCACATTTTAGAGATAGGAGCAAATCTCAGATCACCTGTCTCAAACAAAAGACAACAACTCTTTTCACTTGCCCCTATCAGGAGAGGGAGGGGATGGATTAACACATTTGAAGACTATTCATCCTTTGCCCTAGAAACAGGTAAAGAAACTGCCTAAAAGCAGAGAAGGGAATAAGTCTTATAAGATTGTTAGTAATATTCTTGGTAGGTTATGACACTAAGTGATTCCCCTCAACAAAACAAACAAATAGATGAAAGTTAAAAACCAGGCAGCAGATAAAAAGACAACATGGCCCAGTGGAAGGAGCACTAAACCCAGAACTCAGGTATCTTAAGTTCTAGGGCTGATTTTTAGTCTCTTTGTGTGAATGTGTAGGTTTTACCAGTGTCCTAGGTGCAAAATTTATCTTAATGATTCTTTAATTATCATTAATCTACCACACACCTTCTAATACTCATTTTATCATCTGTCATTTAACATTTTATATTCTAAAGTCACCTATGACTTTTTTTTGATTCTATGACACCCCAGACTAATTCAATTCAGGTCCTTTGCCCCAAAGAAAAGAGAATTGGAACTTATTTAGCCAATATTAACTTGAGTGAAGGGAAAAGAAAAAAAAGGGAGGTAGTAAGCCTAGTTTGCACACAAAGACCTAACTCACCAAGGTTCAACAATACTAAATTCTATATTTCTTCCAATATAGTAAGCTACATTTTAGTTCTCAATACATCTTTATATCTCCTATTTTTTTTTGTCATACATTTCCAAGAAACCTTTCAAAAGATCAATATTCCTCAGACTGATAGTAACCAGTCTGGGGGCAATCATCTCTACCCTAAGAACTTCTGAAAAGCTTTTGTTTTAGAAGATTTGGCCATAATCAGCAGCTACATCTCAAGAGATTCTTTGGTAGGTTCTTTAAAGAGAATTCAAACTGTTCCTTTAAATCTTTTCTCCAGTCTTTTTTATTTGGTCTTATTTAAATATTCTGGACAATTTTAAGACTTAATAATGATGAATAAGATTAAGATTAGGGTTTAATAAGAGTGTTAAGAAAAGATTTTTCATTCTGATGGAGGTGGGTTGCCTCAAAATTGAATTGGCACTGGGCCTCACAGTATGCAGAGAGCAATGATGTTTGCTCCCTCCTCACAAGATTTTAACTCTCTTAGATTGGGCCTTAGCCAGCAACTGGAGAAAGTCATTTTTGGCATCCATTGTGGAAGACTCCCAAATTTCAAAGAACTTGGGTTCAAATCATTTCTGATGCTTACTGATTGTGTGAACTTAACTAAGTCACCCTCCTTGGTCCTCAGTTTTCTTATCTGTGAAATAAGGGTTAGACTAGATGACTTCAAGGAAACTTCCAGCTTTAGCTCTAAGATCCTATAAGTCTAGAATCCAACATTCCTTATAAGAGTTCACATTATATATTTTCCTCAATATAGCCTTGTAGAATAGATAGGCTATTATAAAATATACAATATAGGATGCATGTTAATATCTTATTTTATATTATAGATATTATTCTTATTTAATAGATGTGGAAATTGAGTTTCAGAGAGGGGAAAATTGTTGTGATCTAGTTCAGATGGATCTGAATCTGTTCTTGTTCTTCTCAAAATACAGCTGGTTTAGCTTAGAGCCCTCCGAATATCTCCAAATCCAAAGGTTCTGGTCCCTCAGCCTCTGCCTTTGTTTTCTTCTGCCTCCAACCAGCACAGAGATGGAATGAATCTCTTGTTTCCTTCACTTGGGGCTCGGCTAGCTTTCTGGTGAGTCTTTCAGACCAGCTTGGTCTCAGTGTAGGGCATGCAGGAGCCCAGCCACCAACTTCTCTCCAATGCAGCTGAACTCTCTTCTGCGACCAGCCAGCCAAGTGGAAAATATATTCTCTCTTGCCTCGCCTCGGAGAGAGGGCTTCTGGCGTAACTCCGCTGAAATCTGACCGAGAGCCTCTGTCTGTTTCTTTTATCCAAAAGGGAGGAATTGTGGGATACGAGAGAGAGAGGGATTATGGGTTTTTTCCCATAGTGCTCTCTGGCCCAAAGAGCTTCAAGGGAGGTGTGAACTCACAAAGTTACAAAGTTTACTTTGTGAATCTCCCATACTTGTGAACTCCAATGAGTAAAGGTGTGAACACAAGCCTTGTATTAATTAGTCCTACTTAGTACCTTGTTTCGGGTTCTGCCCAAAACATCTTCTTGTAAGATTAGATCAACTCTAATGAGTTAGCAGTTTGTAAGGATTCAAACATCTCCCCCTTTCTTTTGTTTTAGAACATAGGGTGATCATGACCTCCCTGATTTCTCAAGGAGGTGAGAACCCCACCTAAAAGGTGATCACGCCTTCCCTGACATCTCAGGAAGGGAGATGAAAACACCAAAGGAAATAGGAAATCAAATCAGATTAGTGGGTTTCTGAAGGGGTACACATAAATCCATCAACATGGGCCAGAACTTTGTAACAGATATACATGGTATACATAAATCCATCAATATGGGAGGCATTATACATAATTTACATAAGCACATAGCAATATAACACAGGCTAGTAGTAATGTAACAACATGAATCAACCTGAAAATTTACACATGTCCATAAGTCCTAGAAATAGTTCATAAGGAATCCATTATCCATTAGTTCATGTGCCAGCATGAACTGAAAGTACTGCAAAAAGTCTCATCAACAATTTTTCATCTTAAGGAATCCAATGATTCTTGCTGTTTTTTCAAGAACTGAAACAGTCTCATCTTGTCTTAATCCAATGATTCCTGAAGATTTTTAAAAGTTCTTTTAACAGTCTCCTTGTCAGCTATGCTCTTTCAATGGTGAGCACAATCAGCAACAAAACCACCCGATATTTCTTGGGTCTTCTCCTTTGTTTCAAGGGTCTGTTCCATCTCTCTGCGATGGACAAGGTGAATGCGGCTCGTAGGCACCCATCTGATTCCTTCTCCACATGTAGAGATGCAAGCAAACCCTCTCCCCCAAGCAGTTAGCCTATCTGGTCCCTTCCATTCACCACTTTCTGGATCTCTCCATATCACCTGGCGATTATCTAAAGATAGTGGAGCTGCTCGCACTGGACACTGCTCTTCTGGTGGGTTATAAAACCTGTCTGCTGGAGCCAGTGCATCTTTATCAAAGATTAAAAAATTAATGGTATAGAGAACTAAATTTAGAAGTTCTCTAGGGTTACCCATGGCTTTTCCACACTGTTTTGGAACAACAGAAAATGATTAGCGTAAGCCAATGTGCCTAGGAAATAATGTAATCCTGTTTCTTCTCCCTCCCTCCCCCGCCACATTCCCCCACTCAACTAATAGGATATATTATTCCTTTTTATTTTTCAGGTTAAATTCTGGCTATCAATTCCTATTGCAATCAGAATTTCATCACAGTATTGCCCAGAAGACCCTAAAAATTTACTTAGTGACAATTCTATCTCCAGGCTCTCCCCTTTTCCAATCTATATTTTATATATGCAATACTCTCTCTCCATCCTCCTCCCCAATGCATATACACATACATATCTTCAGGTACTTTCTCTGATCTATTCTATGAATAATGGACCACACACATAGCACATTTGTGTACCTCTTTAATATGTTTATCATGCTAATACAAATGTGTTGTAGTTACTGCTAAGAATATATTATTCTCCTATTAGACTGTAAGGACAGAGTTCATCTTTATCTAAACTTTATATCTCTATCACTCCCTAATACAGTTTACTTCCTTTAACTATTTGTTAAATAGAATTAAATTAATCCTCCTAAAACACTTCCCTCAACTTGATTTTTTTTATTAAATATTTTCATCTCATTGTTCACCCCCAATCTTTTACTATTTGTCCAGGACATCTAGGAATCTGCTTTTCTTTGAGAAACCCCAAAGTCCCTTCTGAAGCTCTTGTAGCATCAATTTGGGTCATAAGTAGAATTTAACAACTGTTATTCCTTAGGTTCCACTAATTCTTCTGTTGCAGTGATCTGGAAGTTAAGGGCAGTTAATCTGTGGGGTAGAAAGCTGTGGGTAATACGCCAAAGAAGAAGAATAGCATTTTTCCCACCTAAAAGGTAACGAAAGCTAGGTTTTGCAGTAATAGAGTATGGGGTCTGCAATCAGGAAGATTTGAATTCAAATACAGGCTCAGACACAAGCCCTATGACCCTGGACAAGTCAGTTAACCCTGTTTACCTCAGCTTCCTCATCTGTGAAATGAGTTGGAGAAGGAAATGGCAAATCCCTCCAGTATCTCTGCCAAGAAAACCCCAAAAGGGGTTACAAAGAGCTGGATGCAACTGAAAAATTGCTAAAACAACAGCAACAACAACAAAAGGCAGCAGATGAATATACAGGAGAGAGAGAAAAGCAAGATTTTGTTTTGGCAGAGCAGTGAAGCTCTGGAAAGTCTGATTAGCTGAGCAATTTTCCCTGTATGTTTCTGTTTATGTTCCAGTCTAAGGGATGTGTGTTTTTGAAGAAAATATCATTCACTGGGCTCTACTTCTAGTTGTCAGACTTCAGTACAGAATCCATCAAAGGATTTTGCAGCGATGACCATGTGTCACAAAGTCAGTGATAGCTATGTTCTTGTCCATGCCCTCTGTGCTTTAAGTCATGTCACCGTGGCAGGTAGCAGTCACCTTTTCTCTAGTCAAACTGAGCTCTTCTTGCTTTCCAGCAGAATACTTCTTGCCCTTACTCTTTTTTTGGCTTTTTTCATGTTAATTTCTCTACTTAGAAAGTTTTCCTCCCCCTTACCAGTCCCCATTCCCTGTCCTTTACCTCTCTAAATCCCAGTCTTTACATTGAATAAAACATACATTCTTTTTTCTTCTCTCTAAAGCCTTTCCTGAACACTGATTCAACATTACTATCTCTTTCCTCAGAAATTTTATAATATTGTAATACTCAATGTGTTTTTAATGAGAGTATATGATAATTACATTTCCATGTGGGAGCCTTTATCTCCCCACCTTGACTTAACACTTCCTGGAGGACAGAATACAACTTAGTGTTATATTGCTGCTGGTCAGTCATGTCTGACTCTGTGAGCCCATGTACCTTAGTCTATAGGGTTTTCTTGGCAAAGAAACTGGAGTTATTTGCTATTTCCTTCTCCAACTCATTTTACAGAAGAGAAAACTGAGGTAAACAGGGCAGAGGGATTGCATTGGCTCAAATAGCTAATAAGTATCTGAGGGAAGACTTTGAAATCGAGTCTTCCTGACTCCAGGCCCAGGGCTCTGTCCACTGAGCAACCTCACTGACTCAGTTTAGGGGTCTAAGATCTTAGTGATGAAAAGATCCTGCATAGTAGTCAAGTTTTTATTTCAAACTGGAGAAATTGAGACCTAAAGAAGATGAATGACTTTCTTTTTGTTCCTCTGCTCATCTTAAATAACCTTGTATGCTCTTTACTTCTTAGCACACTACTAATGGAGGTTGCATTGGCTTCAGAATCAGAAGAACTGGATTTGAACTTTCCCTTTACTATTGTCCAGTTGTGTAGTCTTGGGTAAGTTTATCTTAAGTATTTAACTTCTCTGAGCTTCACTTTCTTCATTTATAAAATAGATGATCCTTATGATCAGTTCTAACTCTAAAATATAAAAGCCTAGAAATGTCATTAACAAGAAAGTCAATCCCCAAATTCCAGCTTCTGGAATAAGAACTAACTATTTGACAAAAATTGCTGAAGAAACTAGAAAATATGTCAGAAACTCGGCATAGATTGACATCTTATAACCCATAATCAAAATAAGGTCAAAATGGATACGTGATTTGGCCATAAAGGATGATGCCATAAACAAATTAGGAGAACAAGGGTTAATTTACCTATCAGGTCTTCGAAGAAGGGAGGAATTTATGACCGAACATTGCGCAAAGCAAAATGGACAACTTTGATTACATTAAATTAAAAAGGTTGTGCACAAACAAAATCAACAGAAACGAGATTAAAAGGGAAGAAAACATTCTATGTTCACTTTTTTTTTTTCTGTTTTAGTTTTTTTTATCTTTCCCATGGTTTTTCCCTTTTGCTCTGATTTTTCTCTCCCAACATAATTCATAAAGCAATGTGTATTACAAATAAATAAACTTACTACAATAAAAAACAAAACAAAACAAAACAAATAAAACCACACAAAATATATTTAAAAAAATATAAAGGCCAGAGCTGAAAGAGTGATCACTTTGTTCAAATACCTCATTTCAGAGATGAAGAGCCAGAGGTTTCAGAGAAGGAAAGTGACAACATAAATCAAGGTAAGATCTTAAAATTTTGTTCTTTCTACTTCATTATATTGTCTGTGTTAATTTTAAAGCCTTGTGCAATATGGGAATAGCTCTTAAAGGAAACAGTGAGACCATTGAAAGGGACAGTATTTGCTAATAGGCTGAAATATATCTACTTCTTCCTAAATGAACCAATGTAGTCCTAGAAAGGAAAAGGGAACTAGAGTTCTGGCAATACAGTTATGTGTATTCTGGAATTTGGCTACATGAGGAAATGATAGTTATATGTGAGGGGGAAGTAAGTCAGATATTCCAGAAAAATAGAAACTACATTTCAACCATAAACCACCAGCTAACAGTTCCAAAAGTGGAACATAGCTTTTTGTAACAGTGGCTGGGAAGTCTTCTCTAGGATAGAGAGAGAGTAACTGAATGAATGGAGAAAGATTTAATATGCTTTCAACTTTTGTGGCCCACTTTCCTGGATTATATGAAAATGTTCCTTTTTAAGAACATTGCAAAGCAAGAACTGTATTATTGGGCATATTGATGGCACTTATCTGGCAATTTGTGATGAAGAAACAAGTTACTTGCGATCAGCTGATATGTGTCACACTTTGAGAGACAAGGAGAGATCTCTATAGTTCAAGCATAGACTCATAGGTTGATAAAATGTTACAGTAGGAAGGGAAGGGACCTTGGACTTCAGAATGTTAGAATATAGAGCATAGAATGTTAGAATTCTGGCTTTATAGTCAGAGCTAAGATGTACAGTAAATGTTTTAAGGATTGCAGAACACTTTATATTCATTTGATCCCTGCAACAATATTATCCCCAGAGGGGAAAAGTGAGGATCAAAGAGATGAAATGATTCAGCTATAATTTATCACTTAATCACTCAGTACTTATTATATACCTACTATGTGCCAGACACAATACAAGTATAATGAATTAAATAATGAAACAATCTCTACTCACAAGGAATTTACATCCTAATAAGGAGGATACAAAAAGTATGATAGAAAAATACACATAGAATAAATGCAAAGTGATCAATATAAGTAAACACAATGTACTTGAATAAAAAGTAGTTATGGAGGGAGGGTATAAAATGCCAGAATTAAGATTTAAATCTAGTTTCTTCTGATTTCATTACCAACATCCTTTTTACTACACCATACTTCCCATTAGAATCTTAGAACATAAAGGGATTTCAGAATATATACTATTAGTTATGAAAGGGATTAGGACATATTGGAACTGGAAGAGTCTTTAAAGAATATCTATGTCAACCTTTTCAAAGAGCACTAGATTTGGCTGCAAACCCCATTTCTACTACTTTTACTACTTGTGTGACCTTAAATAAATGATTTAACCTCTCCAGATCTGCTTTCTTGCCTATACAAATAAAGTGGTTGACTTCTATTGTCTGCTCTAGCTCTTAAAGTATAATTCTGTGAAACAGATCAAAAGAAGGAAAATAAAATTGTAAATTTATGGCAAGGGGAGGTCTTGAAACTGGATCAGGTCCCACTATTTCAAGTTGTCTCCTCTTTCTACCATACCTCAAAGGTCTCCACAATCCAGAAAAAAACATAGCTCCATAGTTTATTGGGCCTTTAGGGAGATGGTAGTTTACAGCAGTTATTTTATATATATCTCTTAGCCATTAAGGTCTGATTTGGGAACAGATGGCACCATCATATTGTCCAATGCACTTGATGGGCAGCAAATTACTGAATTCATTATACCAATAACTAATATGTTTCATTACACCTGATGGTACAAACAAGGGTAAAAAGGCCAATTTTAAAGATTGTTATAAGTTCTGCTAAAGATTGAGCTCAATAATTTGGAACTAGGTTCAAAAAGTTATCAAACTATGCATAACATTTGATCCATAGGTGCTTCTACAGGAGGGAAAGGGACCCACATGTGCAAAAATGTTAGTGGCAGCCCTTTTTACAGTGTCAAGAAACTGGAAAGTGAGTGGATGCCCATCAGTTGGGGAATGGCTGAATAAATTATGGTGTATTAATATTACAGAATATTATTGTTCTGTAAGAAATGATCAGGCAGATGATTTCAGAGAGACCTGTAGAGAACTACATGAATTGATGCTAAATGAAATGAAACCAGGAGATAATTATACACAGCAACAATAAAATTATACAATGATCAATTCTGATGGACATGACTCTTTCTAACAATGACATGATTCAGATCAGTTCCAATGATCTTGAGATGAAAAGAGCCATTTACACCCCGAGAGAGGACTGTGGAAACTGAATGTGAATTGCAACATAGTATTTTCACTCTTTTTGTTGTTGTTTGCTTGTATTTTTTCTTTCTCAATATATGTATACATATATTGGATTTAACATATTTTAACATATTTAACATGTATTAGATTACCTGCCATCTATGGGAGGGAATAGGGGGAAGGAGGGGAAATTTTCAAACACAACATTTTGCAAAAGTCAATGTTGAAAAATTACCTATGCAGATGTTTTATAAATAAAAAACTTAAAAAAAAAAAAAGATTGAGCTCAATCTTTTGGGAGACATATACATGGCAGTTTTAGGGACTTATAAGCTGGTAAGGGTAGAAAACACTATAGAAGCTATTTAGTCTAGCTTTTTTTCCCCACTTTTTGATCAGAGTGAAAGTGACTTGTCTAGAGTTACACAGCTAGTGAGTGACAGTGCTGAGATTTGAACCTATCTTCTCATTTGCATTTCACAGTTATTTCTATTACATCTTCTTCCTCTATTCAATCTTCTAACTCTGCCATGGTTATTATTTTGGGAAGCAGATAAGGGAGTAATTTAAAAAAAATCTGAGAAGCCCAGTACTTCCTTGAAATTAAGAAACTCAGTTTCTGCTTCAAATTCTTCTGCTAATTCACCATGTGTCTTTGGAAAAATCAAATATCTTTTCTGGATCTTGTTTTCTTTATAAGTCAAAAGCAATCTTGAATCCAAGGACATATGACCATTAGAATCAGAACTTGAATTCATATCTCTGACTCTAAGCAAGAAACTCCTTCTTGGAATATGTCTCACCAAATGTCTCTATCATATGGTCACCATTGAAATACATTGAGGATGAAGTTGAAAGCCTGGATGGACCAGCTATTAGTCATGTTTGGGTCATGATTTGATGATAAAGTCTCTATTTCTTTGCTGGTTAAATCAAGTTGCAATAGGAGTCAACTGTTATTTCATCAATTCTACCATGTAAAGAGAAATGAATACTTAAGAAGAACCAAAGGTCTATGCTAGTGGTATTTTTTTTTTTTTTTGTCTGAATGCCTTTAGCAGTTATTTCCCTCTAAATTACCCTAGATACAATAAGGAAAGAGAGCTTTCCAAGGCCTACAGGATTTCTATCAAAGCAAATCCAATCTGCTTGACTTTGGTGTCACAAACTCTAGAAATGGGTACAAATTATAAGCTGAAAGCATGAGTCTTCCAGAAATCCTCAAATTAAAATAAGATTTATTAGAGTTTCCTAGAGGGAAAAGAAGCAGTAGCTTTTTAATCATATAATCTGGATTCAATTTTTGATATTGACATTTCTTAGCTTTGTGATTATGGACTAAGGACAAGCCATTTAGCTCTTTGAGACTTTGACACTGCCTCTTTATTGTTTTTAAATAAAACATTCCATCTCCAGACTCTGGGAATTGTAATTACATGTCCTCCATGCCTGGACTACTCTTCCTCCTTATATGAGTCTTCTGTAATCCTTCAAGTCTCAGCTAGAATCCCACCTTGTATGAGAAGTCTTCCCTGATCCCCTCTCAGTGCTAATATATTTTTTCTGTTGATTAACTTCAATTTATCTTCTATATATCTTGCTTATATATAGTTGTTTGCATGTTACTTCCCTTATTCCACAAGAAAGCAAAGATTGTCTTTTCCTTTTCTTTGTATCTCTATCACTTGGGGCAGTACCGGGCACATACTGGGTATTTAATAAGTTCTTACTGACTCACTTTGGTTTTTGCCTCTGCTAAAAGGGTGTGATAATGCTGTGCCTTCTTATGTAATTCAGCTCTTATGAGGATCAAATAAGATACTTTGTTCTTATAAATATATTATCTGGATGACCTTGGGAAAATGATTTCCTTTTTCTGGGATCCTAAATTGTTGTTTTATTTGATCTTGTCTCCCTTTTAGGTCTAAATCCTATGAAACTATAAGGAATGTAAATTGCTTTTTCAATAATGACGTATGGAAAAAATATTTTAAGATGATCCCCTCCCCCAGAAGAAGGGAAATGTTTAATTTTTACATATATGAGTATGATTCCTCTTCCTCTGAGTTTTAGGTATCTATAATGAGATTTTTACTTTCCCATTCCCTTTTGGGGACCTTTAAGAAGTAGCAGAGAAGTCTGGACAATTCAGGCTAGTTATCACTGAAGAAGATGGAAGAAAATAACACAGTGGCAAGTGCTCGCCACAAAAAGATATGCTACAGCCAGTTTCAAGAATCAATTGTTGAATTTTTATTCTGTGCATTTATATCTCTAAAATCAGAAAATCTAGGACTTGAGTTTTTGCTTTCTTGTCTAAATAAAAGACTTTTTTATTGTCTAGACTTTAAAAGGTGATAGAAAAAATGTAAAGAAAATGTAAGTATGTTGGGAGTTTTTGGAAAGCTGATTATGAAATATTTACCAGTGTATCTTGGGAAATTTCAAAAGCCTCTAGGAGGTGCTGAATAAACAAAAAATAAATTATATAGCAATGAGGGTGGGAAGTAGAAAAGAAGAAGAATCAACACAGAAAGAAAACCATGAGAAAGAAAAAAGCAAACAAACAAACAAAAAAGGTGAAAATACTATGATGCTTCAATCCACATATTCAATCTCCACAGTTCTCTCTCTGAATTCAGATAGCTTTTGTCATCCCAAGTCTGAGGATTTTGGATCATTCTATTGCTGAGAAGAGCCAGGTCCATCATAGTCGATCATCATATAATCTTGCTAAGACAATAACAAATTAAAGAATCCTGCAGGATAAATAGTTCTCATTCAAATGAAGGATAGGAGAAGACCTAAGATATCATAATTCCATTTGTTGTTTGAAAAGATGCAGGAAGAAATGAAGGCAAACATACATACAGACACACATGTGTGAATGCATGAATAGTGTATGTATGTATTTATATATGTATGAAAGTCTAAAATACTATTGAGACTACTCATTATCCTTTTTTGGTATTTTATTCCCATTAATTTCTTCCTCTGAAGTACATAATCCTAAATTCTTTGTTAATAAGAGTTTCAAAAGGGCCATGGACTAAATGGCAGCAGAATATAATGGATAGAGTACTAGAATTGAATTCAGGAGAACCTGGAATTGAGTCCTACTTCTGGAACTTACTAGTTATGTGACCACAGGTGACTCTCTTAATTTCAAAGAGCCCCAGTTTCCTAATCTATAAAATTAGAAGGTTGTATTGTATGCTCTCTGAAATCCATTCTAACACAAATTGATGATTCTAATATATATATATTAGATTTGATATAATAAAATAATACAATATCCTTCCCATGACAATCTGGGAACATGAAAGTCATAAAATAAAAGTAAGATTACTTCAGCTTTAGCCCTGACAGGGAACACTATTGAAAAGAAATCTGAATGGGCTGGTGAGGGATGGAGAAAAGAGAGAATAGTGGAATTACTCCCTCTGTACCATCCAACATAAATGTAGGGTGCATATTCTTCTGAATATGCGATTTTATACTGGACTTGTGATATCTCCAATGAAGAATATTCTTCATTATCAATGCAGATCAGGACCTGCTCTACAATTTATAGATTTAAGACAGTTTTTTAAGACACTGACAAGTTGGGGAACATATATGTATCAAAGGAAGGACTTGGTCTTCTTTCTCCTCGTGATTCTAAGTCTGGCTCACTATCCACTATTCCATGCTGCCTGTCCATACACTGAGGAATGTGAGTTATTATTCCTGACCCTGCTTCTTACCTGCATTGCTCTTGCTTGGCATAATCCCAGGATTAGACTAATAATAGCTCATGTTTCTCTAGTTATTTAAAGCTAATAAATTCCTTTCCTCATGAGATGTGATGTAAGTAATGTAACTATTCATTTCTCTCTGTTGCAAATGAGGAAATAGAAATCCCGAGGGGGTTAAGTGGTACTCACCCATGGGCACAAAGATAACTATTAGAAGTGCTGTTTGGGGGTATCTAGGTAGCACAGTACATAGAGAACTGGGTTTGGAGTGAAGAAAAGCTGAGATCAAATTTTGTCTCTGAAAATTACTAGTTATGTGATGTTGAACGAATCACTTATTTTTTTTTTTTTCTTCTTTAAATCACTTCTGTCTGCTTCAGTTTCCTCACCCACAATAGAAGGATAATAATAGCTGTTACCTCCTGGGGTTGTTGTGAAGATCAAATGAAATAATATTTTGAAAGCTCCTGGTACATAATAGGTGCTTAATAAATGCATGTTTCCTTCTTTCCTGACAAAATCCAGTATTCTATTTTGTTGTTAACTTGACACTCTCCTCCTACTTCTCAATTCCTTTATAAAATTATGGAGTGTTCCCAATGTTTAACCTTGGAATAAACCTTGATGTCCCTAATTTACATTAAGACACAATTTTATGCCATTGAAGAAAATACTTTCAATTAATAAATATTTGTTTTGTTCCAAGCTTGGGAAAGGACTAGTGGTTATTGGTGATAGTGGTGATGGTAATGGCTATGCAGATTAATGTAGCACTTCAAGGTTTGTATTCATTCATTATCTTATTTTTCCTCATAACAACTTTATGCTGTAGAATGTTTTGTTATCCCGACTGTGTAGCTAAAGAAACTGAGGCTCAGGGAAGTTAAATTGCTTGCTCTGCACAGTCATTAAATATTTGAGGCAACTTTTGAACATGGTTTTTCCTGGCCTTAAGTTAATCAGAAAAGAAAAAATCCTTCATTTGAAATTATGATAATTTAAGCGACTAGACAATAGTTGCCATTAAGGAAATTCAAGCAGAAGTCCAGGCAGAATTTGATCAAGTGTAGGACTATAAAATTCATTTAGTAGGTATTATTTAGGGGAGAGATTAGTCAGGGTGGGCTAGATTATTAAGGGCTGTTGCAAAGAGGAAATAAAAGTTCAGCTAAGTGTTGGAGGGGGGAAGGTTCTGACTAGGCAGAGGGTAGAGGAAAATGTGCCCAGGGTGGATGTAACTAGTTCAGATGCCTTGAGGCTGAGAGACAGAAGGGAAAGCAAGATATTATTACAAATCTATTGAAATACTGATGACACTCAACTGACCTTCAGCCACTCATCATCTCAGAAATGTTCCTGTCCGCTTCACATCATATAGTCAGAATTGGCAAATTACATTATGCAGATGAAATCCTGTGGAAACAAATCTGGCACAAGGAAAAGAAAAAAAAAAAGCCTTAATCTACCTTAGATACTGGATTCTTTTTAACGTTCACAGGAAAATGTTTTTTCCTTCTATGAAATGTTTCCAGAAGATATGTGATCCTCTTACAATGAGAATTCAATTATTTACTGATGGGGTATCTGAATTTAGGGATGCAATGTTTCGTGGAATCCTCAAAAAAGTTATTGTTTGACTTCCAGAAATTCTTGCTACCTTTCCTTGATAGAGAGTAAAGACAACAGAAAAAGGAAAATTATTTAAGGCAGAAAGGGGTATTTTTAACTCATACAACTGAGCAGTTCATGAAAAAGAACTTACCTGGGATCAAGGAATCTGGATTTGAATGTTGGGCTGACTACTACATATTATCCATCTATCTGACCTAGAGAAAGTCACTTCATCCTATAGCCTCTGTTTCATCATCTGTAACATGAAGTTGTTGCACTGGATGACCTTCCAAGGTTACTTTTAATTCAAAGTCCATAAGTTTAATAATGAGACTTGTTTTTTCTTGTGGTGGTTGATGATACCAATACACATTTTAGCTTTCTTTTATTGCCTTTACTTTATTAAACTCTCTGCTTCTAAGCAAGATACAAATACTTGAACAACACCACCTCATTTTTCACTTTAATTATCTACCCTCTCTTTTCCAAAATCCAAATCAAAGTAGATTAAAATAGATTCCTGGGCAGAAGTATGGTCATGTTTGAGGATAAAAGTGGAGATGTGGAAGATAGGATTAGAATTTCATATTATAGAAACTGTTATATATCATAATGGGGAGAGTACTAGATTATTCAGAAAGATTTGACTTTATATTCTGCCTCAACTATTTAACTTTGTTATCTTGGATGAGTCATTTAATCTCTCATTTTTCGCATCTATAAATAAAATAGGAATAAAGTGCTTAATTTTCAATGTGCTTGTGAGGATCAAATGAGATAACATTTAAAGTGTTTTTTGAAACCTCAAGCAGTATGAAAATATAGGGAAAAATTGAGAATACAGTCAATATGAGGCTTATGGTTAGAGATTTATTGTAGTTATGGTAGAGAACATGATCCTTTTTGGAGTGTATTTAGAATGAGTCTTAGTGAAGAATTCAGGGGCAGCAAGACAGTTACTAGTTGAATTTATGGCAGAAGTGGGTTAGGATATGAACAGGAAAGTATCTACCTCTGTTGATAAGGAATAGCAACTAAGTGGTAGAACTGAGAGATTGGGGGCCATATTCTTCCACTTTTCTGGCAGCCCTCCACAATGGGAATAACCAAAATAATTAAAGATAAAGAGTCCCATTGTTTGTCATAACTTTAACTAGGCTACTCAACTTTTGTGCCTTTAGGCAGTTTAGATGATTTATAGATCAAGAGTAAACCCAGACGAATTTCTGGGACATGGAAAAGGTACCGTGGTATTGATGTAGATGTTTTTGTCTCTTCCAAGTTAGCAAACCACAGGGAAATAGCTGAGGGAATATAGTGTGTGTGTGTGTGTGTGTGTGTGTGTGTGTGTGTGTGTGTGTGTGTGTATATATATACACACACACATATATACATATGTGTGTGTGTGTGTGTGTGTGTGTGTGTGTGTGTGTGTTTGTGTGTGAGCAACAACTGATACTGACCCCTGTGGAAAGGGTAGGGATTCCGCAAAGGGCTAAGCCTATTATGATGAGAAGGTTTTTCAGATACACCTTTAGCTGTGTTTTTGATAACACTTTTGAAATTTCTTCCTATCTCATGAGAAAATGTTCAGTTACCTAGATGAAATAGTAAGAATTATGGCTATGGTCAAGATTAGAGATATTGGGATCCTAGTGAGAACGAGGAAGTTATCTGTGTGATATGGTCAGTATTTGACCTGGTTAATTTTATAAGCATAATCAAAGATACAGGAACCATTTCTATGTATTATTTTCTCTTCCACCTTAATTTCTTCTAAATATAAAATTCTAACAAGGTCAAGGTCTTCTATGTAGTAGGTATTTATTAATTGTTGAATTGTTGTTGAATTGAAGAGACTTGAATTAGGCCCAGTGTCAGTTCCACTAGGGACCATAGGCATCCACTTAAAGTTTATTTTAAGAATCCAAAGATGCTGTTTCCTTATAAACATCAGAACTGCAGCTGATGTAACACAAGGGGAAGATTCGCAGAGGATCACAGAGGCGGCTGCATCAGGCCCAGAACACCCGGCCCAGGAAATCGTCACGCGATATCTAAAAATATAAATGTTTCAGCTGATGCAGACAAAGATGTAGCATCTATCCTTGCAGAATTCTGCCTTCACATACATTTCTTCAGCTTTCCTTTCTGTCTTTTCTCAAATGCCTATATAAATCCTTAAATTTGTAGTTACTCTTCTCAGATTATTTTTAATAATAGTCTTACTGTTTTAAAAAGAAGAAAAACCATCTTTTAGGTCTATTTAACACTTCATTTGCTGCTGTCTTGCTAATCAAGAAGTTAAATATATAGATAGCAGGTACTGGATTTAAATTCATCCTTGTCTTCATATTTGCCATTTGAGATCTGATATTTACATACCCTCATTCCCATTTTAATTGATTCCTCCAACCTGACCATGATTTTTTACCATCTTGTGGCTAGAACATTCAGTCTTCACTATTTCTCTACTGTCAGGATATATGTCATTTTTAAAGAGATCCATATTCTCAATAGGTTTATGTTCAAAATGGAAATTTCTTCTGTAAAATGAAAGAGGGTTAATGATTTAAGGAACCTAACATGATTTTTAAAAATCTACATGCTTTCTCTCTTCCCCATTTTCTTTTTCTGCCCCCCCCCCAAAAAAAAAAAATTCAAAGAGTAAATTAGCATTCTCCTGTCACGGACACTTTTGAATTGCCTTAGCTCCCAAAATCTTGAAATAGGACATATTCTAGAACTTTTGAAATTGTGCTGCCCCTAACTAATTCAAAAATTAAGATCAATGAAACCACGCTGCACTAATTCTTGCACTATTTTACAATGGGGGTGGCTGAAGAAATTTATATTATGATAAAGATTGTGGAAGACATATATGGTTCATTTACTGAGAGACCAAACTTAAAAAAAAAAAAAAAAGCAAGTAGATTTATTTTCTTTAGCTAAGGTATATTAATTTTCATTAGCCAAACTATGTTTATAATTTCAAACTGGCATTTTTTAGTTCTTAAAATAAATTCAGGCCAGACTTTCATGTGAAAAATCTTTTTTTTTCCCCTCATAGAATCATAGAATTTTAGAATAGGAACAGGTCTTAGGAGCCATGTAGTCCAATTCATACCTGGAAGGAATCCATATCATAGCATACCTGATAAGTTAGTCATTCAGCCACCTCCTGAAGACTTTCAATGAGAGGGAAGGCATTATTTTTCAATCAATCAATTAATCAATCCCCAAGCATTTATAAAATGCTTTCTATATTTCAGAACACAATGATGTATTGGGAATACAAAGATAAATGACATAGTCCCAAGCTTTGGGTATGCACTCAATTAGCTTTCATTAAATGGGGCAAGGGCAGAAAAATGCATTTATAGATACATACAAAATAAGAACTAGATAACAAGAGCATTTATAGCTGGGGAAACTCCCAAGGCAATTCCAGACTCTAAACTATCTTTTTGTTTCTCTTCTTCCTCATTTTTAATTAGTTGCCAAGACTTGTTTTATTTATCCAAATCTACTTCTTCCTTCTAATTCAGATGGTCATCATTCTAGTTCAAGGCCTAATCATCTTTCTTGGTCTATTGTAATATTTATTCTCTCAACTCCCATTATCTTTCTTTCTCCAGGCCATCCTGCATACTACTGTTAAATTATATCTTCCATTGCACAAGTATGCTCCTTAAATTCTCCTGTTTAACATTTTTATTGTCTCTACATTGCTTATAAAGAAAAAAAAATCTTTAGACTGATGTTTAAGGTTTTTTTCCCCTGAAGTCTGTCTTCAATCCTACCTTTATAGATTGATTTTACCTTAATCTTCTTTCTATATCTTATATTTCAACCCTGCTAACCTTCCAAGTTTTCTCACATTTTAATTTTTCCTTGATCCCTATTCACTCTATAATCCCTTGGCACTGGTTTCCTTGCTGTTTCTTTAACAAAAAATTCCACCTCCCAACTCTGGGCTTTCAATTGATTATTCTCAAGCATGGAACACTCTTTTCTCATCTCCACTTTCTGGTTTTCCTTGTAGTTAAAATTATATCATTTATTAGAAGTCTTTCCTGGTGCCTCTTAATGCTAAGATCTTTCCTATGATATTTATCCTTTATATAGTTTGCTTGTACATAATTATTTGTATTTTGTTTCCTGCTTTTGACTGTGAACTCCTTGAGAGAAGAAATTTTTTGTCTTTTCGATCTCTAATGTTTAGAGCATTGGCTGACAAATAGCAGATATTTGATAAATACTTATTGACTGGCTGACAGACTATTATACTATGGGTTGCTTGAATTTGAACTACCATCTTTAGCTTCTGTACATATATATATAAACCATCTCTCCTATTTAATACTTTCACTCTGTACTCATGTTAATCTATTATTATTTTTAAAATTTCTTTACAATTTAGTTTTTATAACTCTTCGTCCATCACCTTCTTAATTTTTCCTAGTTAAAATTATTCCTTCATTCTTCAAATTTTCTTGGATACTTTGTTAGGTCCTCACATTTGCCTCTATCATATTTTATCTAATTGTATACTTATGTACATGTGTCCCTAAAATAAAGGGGTTGAAGTAGATTACTTCACATCTGTTCCAGTTCTAAATCTATGATATGTTGATGGGAAACATAGTCTACTAAATCTTCAGATCCTTTATAATGGAGATTGCGACACATTTCTACTTTTATCCTCAGAATCTTGGACAGAACCTGATACAGAATAGGTATTTAGTGAATTTTGTCTAATGGAATTGTTGAACAAATAAATATAGAATTAAGCACAGTTACTGATAATTTAGATAAATTATGCTAGAGAAAATCTGATATATTACTTTTTACCATTGCTTATTCCATGCCCAATCAATGAATAAATTAATGAATAATAAAATGATGAAATTAATGAATAATATCTATTTTGTACTTAACTATGCACTAAGCATTGTGCTAAACAGTAGAGATACAAATACAAAAAGACAAACAATCCCTTCTCTCAAGGAACTCTGGCTCTAATTGAGGAAGATAATAAATAGGAATATTTATAGAGTAGATAGAAAGGCCCAGAAGTTGTAAAGATGCTGCAATCAGGTAGATGAAAAAATTCAGACCTTTTCTGGTTTATTTAATTAATTAAGATGAGTGTGTGAGGGGTCTGAAAAGTATCAAAATGGAAAAGATGGTAAAATCTATAGAAACTTTAGGGGACATTAGCAAGACTGATTATAAGACCTGATGATCACCCATGTTATGTAATGCTGTGAATAGGTTGGTGGTCCAGGTAAAGATATAATATTTTCTTCCTGCCTGGCCACCTTGGGTAGATTTTGGGTAACTGGAGGTAAGGAGAAGGGTATAACTAAGAGGGTAGACTAAGAGGCTAGAGACACCAGTACCAGAGTTTGTTCTCAATATCTGGTTATTCTTGATGGATTCTTGAAGAGGGATGCAATACCCTGACTAGTGTTCCTCCCTTCTGTCTTACTATTACAGATAGGTTCATATGTGCATTGAAGATACTAAAATGAAATTATAATATAACCTATCCTGCCCAACCCTCTGCCCCAATAAATACTAAAAGACCCATGCAGGAGAAGGATTTTATGTTAAAACCTATCATGTATACTGGCTCTCATTTTTTTACTGTCAGGCCACTTCTAAAATGTTCCATTCTGGACCCAACCTCCCCACTAAATCATTTTCATATTTCCTTGTCAGGCCATTCTGTCTGTTTTTCCATCCATCAGCACAACATACATTGGTATTCTGGCTCTTTTCTGATAACATAATTCTTGACTTCTCACCTATCCTCAATTGGGATCAATCTATCATCTTTCAAAAGTTATTACATCGTACTAATCTTTCCCTTCGATTCTACAGTATCTTGAACTCTTGATGCTATCTCCCCTAAAAGGTTCAAATTTCCCTTTTACTTCCCCAAAGGGTGAAGGAGATAGTTAAGATTCCTGTTTCTGTTGAAAATATGCTAAAGTATAAGGGATCCTAATTTTTGCCAAGATGATTTTTCTTTTCCTTTCCTTGGATAACAGAGTAGCTAATTGAATAGAGAGATGGCCCTATAGACTAAAATGTGGGACTTGAATCACAAATTCAATATATGACATTTATTGATTGTATCAATCTGGACAAATCACTTGTCTCCCAGTGTTTTATACAATTCCTTAAAGTTCTAAATTGAAGTCATGCTGAAGACAGGCATTGGTAGATGTAGTTTTCTTATTAAGGAGTTTTCCATATCAATGAAATCACAGGTCTGGTTTCCTCCCTTTATTCTTAGAAGAAAAAATAGTATAATAAAGAGACATTAGAAAATACCCTACCTCATGCCTTCATAGAAGTTGGCAATACATTTGTTTGGAGGATCATATATATTGGCAGTTTTTTTATTTATCAGTTAGTTTTGTGGTGCTTTTTCTTCCTCTTTTTCTTATTTTTTTTTTGAAAAAAAATTATTGTTATATTAATGGGAGGGAAGAGGGAGAGAAATCGATGGGGGGCAAATTTATAGGATATAAAATAAAATAAATCATTTGTTTAAAAAGGATTACTTCTATGGGATGATTTTGTGAAGTCAAGAGTTTAATCATGAGAAATTGGAACTCCTGGAACTATAACCCAAGACTTTTCCCTTCCCCCCAATCCACCCAATGTGATGCGAAGAGGGGGAAACACATCAACAGTATTACTGGTGTGGATGATCATCAGATTGCTCAGTACCCCATGAATAACATGAAAAAAAGAAGACTGGAGAAATTCTTTATAGCCAATGATCCAGATACATACTAAATGATTCTGCTATTTTAGCTTTTGTCTCTATACTAATATATGCTATGTGTGGGTATATATGAATACAAGGCTGAGGGAGTAGCCACAGTCCTACCTTTGTGTATATACTTGAGTTCCCATGCAGATGAGGGCAGTTCTCCACAGTTCTGAGATCTCCAGCCTCTTTTCTCATTTTCTCCTATGACTTCATACCTCACATGCAGGTACATTGCAATCACTGCCTCTCCTCATTCGCTATTTTCTCATGAATATACATACCTGGAAAGCATTCACACTGCAATCATTGCCCTCCTTTGTATTCTGCTGTGCTTCTGACACCCAGACTGGTCTCTAACCCCTCATTGTCTCAAATACCAGGCTTCTGACTGATTCTTGACATCTTAAATATCTCTCCTAGAATTGTAATCACTTGTTCCCCTCCGTAATGAAAGGAGATGGAGAGGATGTCTTCCTATGGAACAGTCAATACCTCCAATTGCCTTCATAAAGTTGCAGAATCTTCTATTTCTACATAGACACTCTCTGATATGTAGAAAGTGAAACAGGGACATATAATCCAAAAAATATTTTCCAATATGAACTTTAAAAAATCAGTTTGTGTTAATCAATCATGGGATATAACTTTAAAACTGAAAGGGCTGTTGAGGTCATCTGGTTTAGTGATGTCAAATTCAAATAGAAACAGGATCTTTGAACTATGCATAAGGATCTCTGTGGACTACATATTGACTGTGAAATCACAAATTAACATTATCTATATTATATTTTATTATATTTATTTTGCTAAATATTTCCCAATTAAATTTTAATTTGGTATGTGCAACATTTGGGAGCCCCAGAAAGCCACATGATTGAAATCTCTAATCTTTGTCAACTCACTCATTTTACAGAAAAGGAAACTGAAGCTGGAATAGATTAAATTTACTAGTCAAAGGTTACATATATAAATGGCAAAACTGAGAATTGAACTGGATTCGTCTGACTCTGTATCTGCAGAATGCCTGTTCCTCTTAGAACTGGAACGGATCTCAGAGGCTGATCAGTCCAACCTTTCACCTCACTTGCATATCTTTAGCATGCTTGCCTAACAACCCCTCAAAAGATTTCTAATGATAAGAAGTTCTTGAATTCTATGCAGCATGGGCAATCCTAATTATTAAAAATATATTCCTTACATTGAGTTATTTCTCCATAACTTCCTTACACTGATCCTCACTCTTCCCTCTGGATCTTGCAAAACAAATCTAAAATCCAGGGTTGAGAAAGAAATGTGCATGTTCCAGGCGAGTGTGGAAAATTATACCTTTCCTTCCCTCTGACCCTTCCTCCAGCCCAGGAACTTACTTAAAGACTTTTATGTCCTTACTATCATAATACAACTTGATTTATCACCAAAAATTCCCTGGAGGGTAAACAGTTTTGGACATTAAAATATGTGCATTTATGAAAACATGTAATGTTCCTTATTTGTTCCTTCCCTCAATCACATGTTGTACCTTAGTAAACTGCTTTATTTGCTATCCCCACCATCACTTAATCCCTCTTTTACATGAAAGTCTTTTAAAACACAATTAACAACCAACCCCCCTTTAAGATTATTTTTTCCACACTAAACATTTCCAGTTCCATTAATTGATACTAGGATGTTCACCATCTTTGTCAGCATTTGGATTCAATCCAGCTGCAAATATTCCTCTTAAAAAGCATTATCCATAACTCCTGAAAAAAGACATTCGTAACTACAGTGGAATTAGGATTGGATTTGTAGTCCAGAAACAATTGAATTTGAACTTCAATTGTAATGCTTGTTGGCTGAGTGACTCTAGATAAGTCATTTTAAATGATCTCTAAATTTCCTTCTCTGTAAAATAAGGATAACTATCTTTATGTGACCTTTCATAAAGAATTTTTATGACAAAAGTTCTTTGTAGACTTCAAAGCAATATACAAATATGAATTATTAGCATTATGATTATTTTTAGTAATGGTATAATTATTTTTCCAAGATATTCTGATTGTAACATATAGAGTAGGTCAAACTGAGCTCCAAAGAGTTGCTACATACCATCTAAAATAATCTCTTATAATTTGGTTCAACCTTCAGTCTTTCCATAATCTCCAAAATTTTTGCTTCAGTGGATGAAGGAAATTATATGCTGAAACTGGGCCTCTATTTCCAGTTCTTCACTGTTACTCTCTACCCCAAGCTGAGGCTCTAGATATGGGTTCTCTTTATATTTCATCCAGTCTCAGTGTTCAGGAGCAGGAGAAAGGCAAACATCTCTCTGTCTCTAGTGAGAGATTAGTTTCTACCAAAATCACCCAATTTGATTAAAAGTTTTTAAGTGTCTTTGCTTGCAAAGAGAAACCTATATTATTAATGGTCATAAAATTAAATTACCCAGTGCATTTCTATTCGAAAAGAAAAACAGATCTGTGATCACAAGTCAGACTGCATAAAGTGGATGTATAAACAAAAAAAGGAGAAAAAACTAGTGTGTTATTTATTCTGTTCCAAAACATTTTCCACACACCATATGGCAGGGGTGTTTTTTTTTCTTCCCAAGCCTCTTTCACAGATGTAATTATAATTCTTTTCACCTTCCCTGGAGAGATCATCTTGTGTTGTAAAGATTGTGTGAAACTTCAGACTTTACATGAAACTTTATTATTATGGCAATCAACCATCTCTTTCTCTACTAATCTCCACTCACAGCATGTCCATAGACCTTTCAGAGAGGTTCCAGCACCTGAGACTTTGCCATTGGATGATGAACGAAATCAATTTTAGTGAAATAGCCACCTCTCTGTGAGGTGTTGAAGTCAAATGGACAAATTGTCTCATTGAGTCTGAAACTTATCCCTAGATTTCTTCATCTACATGGAACCTTAGAATAAAATGTGTTCAAATCATATTTGGTGATTAGAAGTGTAAGGGATCTTGGGATCATCAGGCAGAGCTAGAAGGGATATTAAAGATCATCAAGTACAATCCTTTCATTATATAAATAGGGAATCTTGGGACATGAGAATTTAAGTGACTTGATAAAGTTTACACACATGACAGAACTGGGAATTGAACTTAGATCCTTGAACTTCAAATTCAGTGCTATTTCTACCACACTGTGCTGTTCTTTTCAGTCTAGAATGTCAGAAGACATTAGAATAGAATATGTTATTGTCAGAAGACATTAGAATATAAGATGTTAGATTTGAAAGCAACCTTAGAAACAATCTAGGTCATCCCATTCATTTTATTGGATTTACCTTGGGCAGTGTCTTATGTACATACACACAAACACTCACTTATACATATATACATATGCTCACATACATCTACACACAATCATGCATGTATTCACACAACATCTTCCTTCCCCTCCCTACACATACATATTTTGTAATTCCTTTCCCTTATATTTTCTAACACTTACCTAGTCTTAACTGGCAAATCTCTCTTTTTTCCTCCTTCTCTTTTTCTTCTTTATGTCCTAAATGGCCCTAATTATGACTGATCAGTGCAAGTAGTCCTAGTGACATTCCAAGGGACAAGGAAAAATAATTCCTTAAGTTTTTAAAGTAAATTAAACATAAACTATTGAATTAATTAATAAAACTAAGAGTTGGTTCTATGAAAAAACCAACAAAATAGACAAACCCTTAGTAAATCTGATTAAAAAAAGGAAAGAGGAAAATCAAATTGTTAGTCTTAAAAATGAAAAGGGAGAACTCACCACTAACGAAGAGGAAATTAGAGCAATAATTAGGAGTTACTTTGCCCAACTTTACACCAATAAATTCGACAACTTAAATGAAATAGAAGAATACCTCCAAAAATATAACTTGCCTAAACTAACAAAGGAAGAAGTAAATATCCTAAACACTCCTATCTCAGAAAAAGAAATAGAACAAACTATTAATCAACTCCCTAAGAAAAAACCCCCAGGACCAGATGGATTTACATCTGAATTCTATCAAACATTTAAAGATCAATTAACTCCAATGCTAAATAAACTATTTGAAGAAGTAGGGATTGAAGGAGTCCTACCAAACTCCTTTTATGACACAGATACGGTACTGATACCTAAACCAGGTAGGCTGAAAACAGAGAAAGAAAATTATAGACCAATCTCCCTAATGAATATTGATGCTAAAATCTTAAATAAAATATTAGCAAAAAGATTACAGAAAATCATCCCCAGGATAATACACTATGACCAAGTAGGATTTATACCAGGAATGCAGGGCTGGTTCAATATTAGGAAAACTATTAACATAATTGACTATATCAACAACCAACCAAACAAAAACCATATGATCATCTCAATAGATGCAGAAAAAGCATTTGATAAAATCCAACAGCCATTCCTAATAAAAACACTTGAGAGCATAGGAATAAAAGGACTTTTCCTTAAAATAGTTAGGAGCATATATTTTAAACCTTTAGTAAGCATCATATGCAATGGGGAAAAACTAGAACCTTTCCCGGTAAGATCTGGAGTGAAACAAGGCTGCCCACTATCACCATTATTATTCAATATTGTATTAGAAACACTAGCCTCTGCAATAAGAGTCGAGAAAGAGATTAAAGGAATTAGAGTAGGCAATGAGGAAACCAAACTATCACTCTTTGCAGATGATATGATGGTATACCTAGAAAACCCAAGAGATTCTACTAAAAAGCTATTAGAAATAATTCATAATTTTAGCAAAGTAGCAGGATACAAAATAAATCCCCATAAATCCTCAGCATTCTTATACACCACGAACAAAATCCAAGAGCAAGAGATACAAAGAGAAATTCCATTCAAAATAACTGTTGATAGCATAAAATATTTGGGGATCTACCTACCAAAGGAAAGTCAGGAATTATATGAGCAAAATTATAAAAAAGTTTTCACACAAATAAAGTCAGATTTAAATAATTGGAAAAATATTAAGTGCTCTTGGATAGGCCGAGCGAATATAATAAAGATGACAATACTCCCTAAACTAATCTATTTATTTAGTGCTATACCAATCAGACTTCCAAGAAAATATTTTAATGATTTAGAAAAAATAACAACAAAATTCATATGGAACAATAAAAAGTCGAGAATCTCAAGGGAATTAATGAAAAAAAAATCAAATGAAGGTGGCCTAGCTGTACCTGATCTAAAATTATATTATAAAGCAGCAGTCACCAAAACCATTTGGTATTGGCTTAGAAATAGATTAGTTGATCAGTGGAAAAGGTTAGGTTCACAAGACAGAATAGTCAACTATAGCAATCTAGTGTTTGACAAACCCAAAGATTCTAACTTTTTGGATAAGATTTCATTATTTGATAAAAACTGCTGGGATAACTGGAAATTAGTATGGCAGAAATTAGGCAAGGACCCACACTTAACACCACATACCAAGATAAGATCAAAATGGGTCCATGACCTAGGCATAAAGAACAAGATTATAAATAAATTAGAGGAACATAGGATAGTTTATCTCTCAGACTTGTGGAGGAGAAAGAAATTTGTGACCAAAGATGAACTAGAGACATTACCGATCACAAAATAGAAAATTTTGATTATATCAAATTAAAAAGCCTTTGTACAAACAGAACGAATGCAAACAAGATTAGTAGGAAAGCAACAAACTGGGAAAACATCTTTACAATTAAAGGTTCTGATAAAGGCCTCATTTCCAAAATATATAGAGAACTGACTCAAATTTATAAAAAATCAAGCCATTCTCCAATTGATAAATGGTCAAAGGATATGAATAGACAATTTTCAGATGAAGAAATTGAAACTATTACCACTCACATGAAAGAGTGTTCCAAATCACTATTGATCAGAGAAATGCAAATTAAGACAACTCTGAGATATCACTACACACCTGTCAGATTGGCTAAGATGACAGGAAAAAATAATGATGAATGTTGGAGGGGATGTGGGAAAATGGGGACACTGATGCATTGTTGTTGGAGTTGTGAACGAATCCAGCCATTCTGGAGAGCAATCTGGAATTATGCCCAAAAAGTTATCAAAATGTGTATACCCTTTGATCCAGCAGTCTTTCTATTGGGCTTATACCCCAAAGAGATACTAAAAAAGGGAAAGGGACCTGTATGTGCCAAAATGTTTGTAGCAGCCCTGTCTGTAGTGGCTAGAAACTGGAAAATGAATGGATGCCCATCAATTGGAGAATGGCTGGGTAAATTGTGGTATATGAATGTTATGGAATATTATTGCTCTGTAAGGAATGACCAGCAGGATGAATACAGAGAGGCTTGGAGAGACCTACATGGACTGATGCTAAGTGAGATGAGCAGAACCAGGAGATCATTATACACTTCGACAACGATATTGTATGAGGATGTATTCTGATGGAAGTGGATTTCTCTGACAAAGAGACTTAACTGAGTTTCATTGGATAAATGATGGACAGAAACAGCTACACCCAAAGAAGGAACACTGGGAAATGAATGTGAACTATTTGATTTTTGATTTTCTTCCTGAGTTATTTTTACCTTCTGAATCCAATTCTCCCTGTGCAGTGGGAGAACTGTTCGGTTCTGCAAATATGTATTGTATCTAGGATATACTGCAACATATTTAACATAAATAGGACTGCTTGCCATCTTGGGGGGGGAGGGAGGGGAAAAAACGAAACATAAGTGATTGCAAGGGATAATGCTGTGTAAAAATTATCCTGGCATGGATTCTGTCAATACAAAGTTATTATTAAATAAAATTAAATTAAAAAAAAATAAAAAAAATAAAGTAAATTAAACATTGGGGCCATCAAATTGTAAAGCTCTTGAAACTGCCCAAACTTTCCCCCTTCAGAATTTCTGTCCAAATTTAGCTAATTTCTCATCTTCTTTTAATTAAACGCATTTTCCTCATGTACTAGTTTTCAATATTAAAAAGAGAATTTCTTTTCAATTTTGTTATTTTTATGTTTTTTGTAAATTTTGTTTTGTGACAATATTTTTTTCTTCTTTCCATTTTAACTTTATAGATTATAATATTTTAGCTATATCAGAAGTTTAAGGGGTCTTTGTATCCTAACCTAAGAACTTGATTGAAATTTATCACTTTGGGAAAATACACCATGAATTCCAAACAACTAGCAAAGAAATTAGTTTTTGAATATGATTGGATTGTAAGTTGGTAACTTTTGTAACATTCACAATTGGTAAGGGAACAAACAGCTTCTATTTCACATCTTAAAAGAGTATGTCTGGCAAGAACACAAATTTTCTTGTGACTCTGCAGATGGTATCTCTTATTTTCCAGCTGGATTGGGAATCCCAAAGGAATAATCCTTTCCTACAGGATTAGAGCTATACCCACTTTTGCTATTGAGTATTACTAAAGAACTAATACAGCTAAATTTACCTTCTGAATGACTGTGATCTGGGTCGTATGCCTAAAGCAGAATTAGATACAGTCTAAAAAGTGACTGGACTTAGTAATTATGACTGCTGCAAACTGTTATTTATGGAATCTAATAGGCCACATTCAAGTGGGGCCACTAAATTTTCCCAGAATTCTATAATATTAGACCTGAGATTTTATAGGTCATATATACCAGAGCTTCTTAAATGTTTTCCACTCGTGATCCCTTGTCACCTGAGAAATTTTTGTAATCTCAGGTATATAGATATATAAATAAAATCTTTACTGATAATAAATCATAGAAAAATTGTTTTAAAATAATTTTTTGATATGAATATAATTTTACTATTTATTAAAGATGAAAGCAAATTTGCATACTAATGAGATTATGTGCTTGTTTATTTTCATATAAATAATTAAATCTTGGCAGAATATTTGATACCTTTTGTCATTGACAAATTTTTCATGATCCCTACATTCATTTATGTGACCCCATTTAGGGTCATGATTGCAGTTTAAGAAGCTGCGTGTAGACTAATCTTTTCATCTTACCATTGAGAAAATAGGAAAAGAAGTGTTAAGTATATTGTCAGAAATTACATATTTAGTTATCTCCATATCTGGGATTAGAACACAAGTCCCATTATCACTCCTCAAGAATAGTAGTCTGCCTGTTAAATATGTTGTTTTTGGAATATGAGTAAAACACTTCAGGAAAACTGAGTATCATCAAATCAACCATTCCTTTAATGCCTTAAATCAAGGGCTATGGAGTCATTGAGCATATTTTTTCCTGGACTCTTCAAAATGCAAGATATTTGCTAGACTGCTATACCTAGATTCTCCTGCAGCAGATAATAAATTCTTTAGTTGTCTAAAGTATTAGGAGGTGGGAGAGTGTTTCTATTCCTCCAGGGGAGAATGAAGCCTTTGGAACCCGAGAAGCAGGACCCTCTTAAAAAATACCCTGAAAATCAGGTCTATTTCAGAATGCCCAAGAAAAATCTAGTGAGACACTTGAAACTCAAAATGTGCCCTTTAAATGGACATTGAAGATTCAATGCTAGTTAATATTGATGATCATTATTGTATTGCTTTGGTCTTTTGTTTCCTGGTGTTTATGTTTAACTTTCTTGGTTACCTTAGTAAGATGTAAATCTCTCATCTCAAAATTAATTGTGAGCTCTCCAACTAGCCTGATCTGTAATCTGACTTATATAATTTTCATTATGAATATAAGAAAAACCTTATAGATCTAGTTTATAGATAAATGATGGATGGAGGAAGTGGGCTATCTTTCTTCCCCATGAATAAAAAAGGGGAATTGAGAGAATTAGAAGAATAAATGGTATTAGAAATTGAGTGAACCACAGTGATCCCTCTTGTGATCTTGTGATCAGTTCTGGAGCTAGCTCTGTTACTTTTCTATTCAATTATGGGTCTAGTCCAATTTCTGTCTTGTGAGAAAACTTTGTTCAATTATGGCAATTGTGTGAAATATTAGAGCATTGTTTGAACCAAGTTTTGTGTGTCTGGGAAGCCAGACTATTTCTACCTGTTGCTTAGAAAGCCTTAAACAATGAACTAAGTTATACTAAGTTATATTGACCAGAAACTGATTAGTCAGATCTGAACATTTATATGACGATTGTTTGTAGGCACTTGGAGATTACAATGATTTCAGGGAATTGTACCTGATCATTTTCCCCCTCCCAATTTGAAAAATCCTTAATCTTTCTTACAATTAGAAATCATATCACCCAATTTTGTATTCTGATTAATTGTTTTAATTAATTGATCTTATTTGACTAACCGTTTTTATCTATAAATATCTGTCTTCCCCTACATTCAGGGTTTAGCTCTAAGCTAAGGAGATCTGGTTCCCATTTGCTAGGTTACTGGCATACCATTTTTAAATAAATGGATATGCTTAATAAATGGAAGCTCAAACCTTTGTTTCCTCAGTCATCTTAATCTTTCACTCATTACATTAGTGTATAAATTTCCATATATCTAGGAGGTCAGTCAATCAGTCAAAAGTTTTACTAAGTTCTTAGGAAAGACAATAACACTGTCTCTGCTTTCAAGAAGTTTACATTCTAATGAGGAAGGCCACATGTAAACAACTGTATATGCAATATACATACCATACAGATGGAAGATAATTTCAGAGGAAAAGTACTAGTGAATGTATGGGTGGATCAGAGGAAAAAAACTTCCTGATAAAAGTATGAGTTGAGCTGAGTCTTGGAGGAAGTCAGGAAATCCAGGAGGTAGAAATGAGGAAGAAGAAGATTGTAGTTATGGGGGACAGTCAATGAAAGGCAAAGACTTAAGAAATGAAAAGTTGTAATTTGAAGAAGAGCAAAAGATCAGTGTTGCTATATCAAAGAATAATTGAGGGGAATGAAATATGAAATGTACCAGCAAGTAGATTGTAAGTGCCTGGAGAGTAGGAATTGTATCTTATATACTCTATAAAACACAATACAGAGATAATTTAGTAACAGTGAAAGAAATAAGATTTCAGGACAGCAAATGTGTGATCAAGTATCAAAGTAGTGATATGAACAATAATTGTTATGTGTTAAGAAGATGGAAAACTCACTTAGCTGGAGTAGTAAAGCATCTTTGTAGAAGTGAGAATATAATCACAGAAAGAGGTCTAGATTTACATAGTTGAAAAAAATGATAAAATGGTAAAATGAATGTTCTGAAGAGGAGACTGATGTGATTAACACTAAGGCAGATAAAACATTCTGGATACAGAGAGGTATTTAGAGAGGTTGTAGAAGGACTCGTAGAATAGTGGGCAATAAGTTTGAAAGTGTACCTTTAGGAAAGGGACTTGTATGTGCAAGAATGTTTGTGGCAGGTCTCTTTGTAGTAGCCAGAAACTGGAAATTGAGTAGATGCCCATCAGTTGGAGAATGGCTGAATAAATTGTGGTATATGAATATTATGGAATATTATTGTTCGGTAAGAAATGACCACCAGGATGATTTCAGAAAGGCCTGGAGAGAATTACATGAACTGATGTAAAGTGATATGAGCAGGATCAGGAGACCTCAACAACGATATTGTATGATGATCAATTCTGATGGACATGGCCATCTCCAGCAATGAGATGAACCAAATCAGTTTCAATAGAGCAATAATGAATTGAACCAGCTACACCCAGCGGAAAGAACTCTGGGAGATGACTATGAACCATTACATAGAATTCCCAATTCCTCTATTTTTGTCTGCCTGCATTTTTGATTTCCTTCACAGCTAATAGTACACCATTTCAAAGTCCAATTCTTTTTGTACAGCAAAATAGCTGTTTGGACATGTATACATATATTGTATTTAATTTATACTTTAACATATTTAACATGTATTGGTCAATCTGCCATCAGGGGGAGGGGGGAAGGAGGGGAAAAATTGGAACATAAGATTTGGCAATTGTCAATGCTGTAAAATTACTTATGCATACATATAACTTGTAAATAAAAAGCTATAATTTAAAAAAAGAATGAATATATAATGATGCTTTGTGACCTAAAAATAGGAAATTTATGTCACTAGGCTGTCAAAATATAGCAAAATTATATATATATATGTATGTATATATATGTATACATATATATATATATCAGACCTTCATGATTGTGGACCCAACACTTTACCATCTAGCTAATAAAAGCATACAGAGTCAAGGAGCTATTAGGATTGACGGTGGATTTTTGTTTTTTTTTTACTTGTTGTTACTACTGATGATGATGATGATGATGATGTTGATGATGATTTAACATTTGCAAATATACTTTACAAATGTTATCTTATTTCAAACTCACAGCAACCCTATTAGATAGGTGCTATTGTTTTCATATCCAAAGGAGAAAAGAGAGGCAGAAGTTTATTTAGCTTATGTGCCACTTATCAACTGGCACATAAAGAGTAAATTTCTGAGGCTGGATTTAAATTCAGGTCTTTCTGACTCCAAATTTAACACTCTATTTTGTATGATTTAATGAAGAAATAATTTCTGCTAGTTTTCAAATATTCTGGATGCTCTGAATATTTAAATATACTGCAGAGTTCAAAGAGGTTGAACAAGAAGGATTGGCAGGTGAATACTGGGCAATAAGTTTGGAAATGCACCTTTCATTAAGAATGTGAAAGACAGAGCATGTAGAATAAAGGTGTCAAACATGGGGTCTGCAGACTATATTGGTTCATAACCTTTCCAAATGTACAAGGTATGATTTGATACCACCAAAGTTGCTTTAGTCTCAGCTCAACCTTACTTTCTGTTCTTCCTCTTTTTCCAGTGTAATGTTCTCATCTTCTAAAAGGACTAATTATTATTTGTTACTCTTCAGACTTTGATGACTTTTTGTTAGAAATTTATTGTTCCCTCCTATCTCTTGGCTAGGCAGAATATGCATAGAATTATCTCATAGTTCCCAGATAGATCTTATTTTTTCAACCCGTTTTCATTTGCTTTCATTTTTCTCTCCTGCTTTTATTTTTCTCTCTGAACTACATCCAATTTATCACTTTTTTTTCCTTTTCTTTTTTGGAAACGATGCTCAAAATTGAACACAGTTATCCAATTAAGACTTAACTACTGCCAACTAGAGTAGAATAATTATTTCACTTGTTTTACATGGCAAGACATTAATAGGTAGATTTGAAAAGAGGTGATCTTAAGCATACCTGGGAAATTTATAAGTTTTTTTTATTCTTTTAAAGTAACATATTTACAGCTTGATAATCAGATAATCATCCTGGGAGAAGCTAACAAGCCATTTATAGATGCATCATGAGTAAAAACAGCAATAGAACTGGAGTCAAAAGATCTGAATTTACATTCTAAGCATATATCCTATATTTGTGTGCCTGTGGATTTCTGTTCATGTCTCTGAATCTTGGTTTCCTCATCTATAAAATGGGCATACTCATTGTACCATCCACCTCACAGGTATTATTTTGAAAATTAAAATGAAAGATACATGTAAAGTATCTTGTGAAGATAACTCATTATTTCACTAATTTTGCCTTAGAAAAACAAACTTTCATTTGGAATATTTTATTCACTTATTTTATTGCTTTGATATCTTTATATCCAGGTATCTTTTTTAAATTAAATTTTCATTTAAATGTTCTCAAGATGAAAGCTATTATCTGACTTGTAGTTTCATGTTAAGTTAAGACAGTTACTGTCTTTGTAATTGTGTACTTAGAATTCAGTTGTGATGAAAAAAGGATAATGTTTCATGTTCAGTCTGGAATTCCAAAAAGAGATCATTTATTTTAAGCGAATAGGGTTGGGGGAGATAGGGTGGGGAGAAGTATAAGAGAAAAGGACAATAAAGGAAAATTTTCAGCTGTGTACTTGAAATGCCATCTGAAGACTTGATGCATGGAGAAAATAATCTGTGGAGCTAGGAAAGAATTTGACATCTGTAGGCAGAAGGCAAGAAGGCATGCCCTGTGAGATCTTAATATAGTGGCTAAAATGATTTGCAATTCACATCTCTTTTCTTTAGTTTTGAAGCATCAATGCTTCAATGTTCATCTCAACCCTACTTCTATCAGAGAACCTTTTTTGACCTAACACATATCTCTCATATGATTTATACATATTTAGTAATGAATTAATTTCTAGTTTAAATAACAGAATTTAGAACTAGATGGGTGCTTAGAGAATCTATTTCAACATTCTTATTTTACAGAGAGGAAAATTATGTCAAGTAGATTTCATGGGTAATGAGTAACGCATTTGGATTTGAATTTGATTTGAATTTGGATTTGAACACAGGGTATCTCTAAATACCAATTCAGTGCTTTCTCCATTATCTCACTTTCTCTCTTGTTACATGTATATCTCACAGAATCACACTCTATATTTTTTTTTTTTTAACATTTACCATTAATTAACAATTAATTGTTTTATCTATTTACCAATTAACAATTATTCTTCTTCCACTTCTTCCAACTAAGCATATAAACAAAAATAAAATCCTTATAATAAATATCTATCACTGAGCAAAACCAATTCTCTCTTTATCCATGTTTGAAAATGTGTCTCATTTTTTATCTTGAATCCAGGGCACTTACTTAAGTCAGGAAATGGGTATGACCTGTTATCACCCATTGATCAGAGTTCTAAAATTTTTGAAAGTTGTCTTTTTTATAATTTTGTTATTGAATAAATTGTTCTTGTTTTGGTCACTTCACACTTCATAAATTTATTTAATCTTCACAGTTGTCTATTAAAACATTCATTTCACCATTTCTTGAGGTACAATAATAATCCAATACATTCCTATACAATAATTTGTCTAGACATCCATCAATTTATGAGTACTTTTTTAATAGTATAAAACAAACTGCTATAAATACTTTTATACATTTTATTCCTTCTAATTCTTCTTTCACCTCTTTCACAAATATGACTATTAATGAATGGATTTTTATGACTTTTTTTTCCATCATCAAAAAATGTATCTTTTCTTCCTCTCATTTTTTCTCCATAGAAATAGATTTTTTAAAAAAATGTGTTGTTAAGTGAAAAAAAAATCTGCATTGGTCATAACAAGTCATGTAGGATTGATGTTCAAGTGTCCTAACTCTTTCTATTAGATCTATTAGGTTTCCTCCATGATAGAGTTAAGAAGGGGTATATATGTGTATGTATATATAGAGAGGGATAAAATATCCCTCTATTATAATGTAAACAATTTATCATTTTTTCATATGATTGCTCAGATTTATCTTTTTATATTTCTCTTAATCCTGTGTTTGCATTTCAAAGTTTTTATATAGTTCTAGTCTTTTTGTCAGGAATGCTTGGAAGTACTAAATTTCATTAAAAATCCTCTTTCCCCAGTGTGATTTTACTCAGTTTTATTTGAAGGGGAGGCAAGGTATTATTACTTGAAAGCCTATGTATACTTTGTTTTCTGAGATATCATATTACAAGGTTTCTGTTTTTCATAATGGAACATACCAAACAGTATGTGATCCTGACTTTGACTCCTCAGAACTTGAATTATTTCCTTATGGTTTTTTGCAATATTTTTTTCCTTTGATTTTGACACTCTGGATTTTAAATATATTATGGGAGTTTTCATTTGAAGATTGTTTACAGGAAGTGACCATTGGATTCTTTTTCTGAGTCTGATTCCAAAAGATTTGGATAGTTTTCTTTTTTAATTTTTCTTTGAAATATGATACATTGTGTCTATTTTGTGCTCATGACTTTCAGGTACTTTCAGTTGCAGTTTTTAATTTATCTTTCCTTGATCTCTTTTCCAAGACTTTTCCCCCTAAGACAATAAGATATTGTCTTATTTTTCAAATTTTTAATTTTATTATTTCTTTTTGTTTTATTTAGTTATGTTTTGTTTTTCCTTTGAATAGCTTTAAACATTTTTTCTGAATGCATGCAAAGATAGTTTTCAATACTCAATTTAGCAAAACCTGGTATTCCAAAATTTTCTCCCTTCCTCCCTCTACTCTCTCCCACAGACAGCAAGCAATCCAATATATATTGAACATGTACAATTCTTGTAAACATATTTTTATGTTGTCATGATGTACAAGAAAAATCAGATCAAAAAGTGAAAGAAAAAAATAAGAAAAAAACAAGCAAACAAATAACAACAACAAAGTAAAAATACCATAATTTGATTCATTTTCAGTCCCTATAATTTTCTTTTTGAATGCATATGGCTTTTCCCATCACTATTGTGCTTGTGCTAATTGTCTTGGATTACCTCATTGTTGAAAAGTCCATCTATTGTTGCTGTGAACAATAGTTTCTTACTTCTACTTTCTTCAATAAGCATCAGTTCATGCAAGTCTTCCCAGGCTTTTCTGAAATTTGCCTGCTTGTCATTTTTATAAAACAATAATATTCCATTATATTCATATACCATAACTTATTTAGTCATTCCCCATATGATGAGAATTCATCCAATTTCCAGTGCCTTGTCACTACAAAAAGGTCTTCTACAAATATGTGAGTCCGTTTCCCTTTTTGTGATCACTTTTGTATACAGATGCAGTAGAGACAATGCTGGATCAAAGGTTATGCACAGTTTAATATTCTTTTGGGCATAGTTTCAAATTTCTCTCCAGAATGTTTGGATTAATTCACAACTCTATCAACAATGCAGGAGTGAACCAATTTTCTCACATCCCCTCCAACATTTATCATTATTTTTTCCTGTCATCTGAGCCAATTTAAGAAATGTGAAATGTTACTTCAGAGTTGTCTTAATTTGCATTTCTCTAATCAATAAATATTTAGATCACTTTTTCATATGGCTAGAAATGACTTAATTATATTATCTGAAAATTGTCTGTTCATATCCTTAGACCATTTATCAATTGGGGAATGGCTATATTCTTATAAATTTGAGTCTATTCTTTATATATTTTAGAAATGAGGCTATTATCAGAAACACTGTATGTAAAAACTTCCCCCCAGATTTCTACTTCCCTTTAAAAATTTTTAAAAAATATTTATTGACTATTGTACTATCAAGAAATGGTCAATAAGAAGGTTTCAGAGAAACCTGGTAAAAACTTAATGTAGATATGAGGAGATATAACTTTGTAAAAATGAGCAATTTTAAAAGGAGTCACCAAGAATTGGGAACTATGAAAATGAATAAATCACATTTATTGGGTCAGCTAGGTGATTAGATATGGAATCAGGAAGCCTTTGTGAATTCAAATCTTGTTTGACAATATCTGTGTGACCCTGGACAAGTAGCTAATTTGCTTCAGTTTATCTGTAAAATGTGCTGGAGAGAGAAATGGTAAATCATTCCAGTTTCTTTGCAAGGAAAACCCCAAATGGAATCATGAAGAGTTGAACATGACTGAAAAACAACTCAACAACAACCAAAATTGATATGAAATGTCAACTTCTTTTTATTTATTTTTTTTAAATAATTATTTGTGTAACATATCTGTGCTACCTGCTTCTCTTCTAATATTGGATGCATTGGTTTTATTTGTGCAATAATTTTTGATTTAATGCAACAAAATTATGCATTTGCAGTTCAAAATGTTCTCTGGTTCTTCTTTGGCCATACGTTCTTTCCTTCTTCAGAGATCTGAGAGGTGGATTATCTCTTGTTCTCCTAACTTGCTTATATTATCACCCTTTATGTCTAAACCATGAACCCATTTCGACCTTATCATGGCACATAAGGTTAGGTGTTGGTTAATGCCTAGTTTTTTTCATATTATTGTCAAATAATGAGTTTTTATCCAGAAGTTGGAATCTTTGGATTTATCAAATTCTTGATTACTACTGTGATTGACTACTTTGTCTTGTGGACCTAACTTTTCCACTGATCCACAACTCTGTTTCTTAGATAATACCAAATGGTTTTGATAACCACCATTTATAATATAGTTTTAGATCTGGTACAGCTAAGCCACCTTTCTTTGTATTTTTTAATCATTAATTCTCTTAAAATTCTTGATCTTTTATTCTTCAAAATGAATTTTGTTATCATTTTTAAAAAATCTATATTTTTTGGAAATTTGAGGGGTATGACACTGAATAAGTAGATTAATTTAAATAGAATTTTAATTTTTATTATATTAGCTCCAACATTTATCATTATCTTCTTCTGTCATCTTAATCAATCTGAGAGGTATGAGGTGGTAACTCAGAGTGGTTTTAATTTGCATTTCTGTAATCAATAGTGATTTAAAGCATTTTTTTTTCATATTAGCCTTATTTTGGTATGGGGTGTTAGATGTAGCTCTATGCCAATTTTGTGACATATTATTTTCCAGTTTTCCCAGCAATTTTTGTCAAATGTTAAGTTTTTATTCCAGTAGCTAGAGTTTGGGGATTTATCAAATACTAGATTGCTATAGGCCTTGATTATTGTGTCATGCATATCTAATCTATTCCACTGATCTACCACTGTATTTCTTAGCCAGTACCAAAAATAATTTTAGGTTTGCTACTGCTAAACTACCATTCTTTATATATTTTTTCATTAATTCCATTGACATTCTTGACCTTTTATTCTTCCAGATGAAGTGCTATTATTTTTTTTAGTTCAATAAAATAATATTTTGATAGTTTGATTGGTATGGCACTGAATAAGAAGACCAATTTAAGCAGAATTATCATTTTTATTATATTAGCTTGGCCTACCCATGACCAACTGATACTTTTTGCAATTGTTTAGATCTGATTTTATTTGTGTGAAAAATGTTTTGTAATTGCATTCATATAGTTCTTGGGTTTGTCTTGGCAGGTAGACTCCCAAGTACTTTATTTTGTCTACAATAATTTGAAATGGAGTTTCTCTTTTTATCTCTTGCTAATGGGCTTTTTCAATAATATATAGAAATACTGATGATATGTGTGAGTTTATTTTATATCCTGCAAATTTGCTAAAGTTGTTAATGCTGTTTGGTAGGTTTTTGGATGATTTTTTCTGGTATTCTCTAAGTATATCATCATATCATCTACGAAGAGTTATAGTTTTGTGTGGGATGGGTGCTAGATCCCCTTTCCCAAATTAACAAATCAGAGACATCTTCAGGTACAAAGAGAAAACATTTATTTAATCCCTGCAGGGAGAGGCCAAACACACCTGGGAGCCATCCCAACTCCCACCATGTGCTCATGGAACCTGGCCAGCAAAAGACCTGAGCCTTTTCATTGGATATACTAAAAGGAAGTAAACATCCTTGACCAATGGTCACCAATGTTGTCTGCCTCCCACAGGTCATGGTCACTTCCTGTAGCTTCATTAACTTCCTGCATCCCATTGTTCAAGGCTGGGAATAGGGATCATGTGACTTCCTAAAACTGAGGGTCCCATCCTCTGCCTCTGAATATAGGGATCATGTGACCCAGGCCCAGTCTCAATACTGAGAAATACTTCATCCAATCAGGCCCATTCAGTTTTATATCCTCATTGCCTATTCTAATTCCTTTAATTTCTTTTATTTTTCTTATTGCTAAAGCCAGCACGTCTAGTACAATGTTGAATAATAA
Organism: Antechinus flavipes; assembly: GCF_016432865.1. Classification (NCBI taxonomy): domain Eukaryota; kingdom Metazoa; phylum Chordata; class Mammalia; order Dasyuromorphia; family Dasyuridae; genus Antechinus; species Antechinus flavipes. The sequence goes on along the minus strand of NC_067399.1, from coordinate 460,791,378 downwards.
TAGTGATAATGGACATCCTTGTTTCACCCCTAATCTTATTGGAAATTCTTCTGCTTCTCTCCATTACAAATAATGCTTGCTATAGGTTTTTGATACTGCTTTGATACTGCTTATTATTTTAAGGAAAGCTCCTTTTATCTATATGCTCTCTAGTGTTTTCGATAGGAATGGGTACTATATTTTGTCAAAAACTCTTTTCTACATCTATTGAGATTATCTTTTGATTTCTGTTGGTTTTGTTATTGATAAGATCGATGATGGTAATAGGTTTCCTGATATCGACCCAGCCCTGTATTCCCGGTATAAATCCCACTTCTTCATAGTGTATCATTATGTTGATATGTAGTTGTAATCTCTGCTATTATTTTATTTAAAATTTTTGCATCATTATTCATTAAGGAGATTGGTCTATAATTTTCTTTCTCTAGTTTAGCTCTTCTTAGTTTAGGCTTATTTGTGTCATAGAAGTAATTTGATAGTACTCCTTTTTTACCTATTTTCTCAAATATTTTACATATTATTGGAATTAATTGTTCTTTAAATCTTTGATAGAATTCACTTGTGAATCCATTTGGCCCTGGAGATTTTTTCTTGGGGAGCTCATTAATGACTTGTTCAATTTCTTTTTCTAAATGGAACTATTTAAATATTTTGTTTCCTCTTTTGTTAATCTGGGTAATTAATATTTTTGTAAATATTCATCTGTTTCAGTTAGATTGTCAGACTTGCTGCTATACATTTGGCCAAAATAGCTCCTAATTTTTGCTTTAATTTCTTTTTCATTGGTGGTGAATTCACTTCTTTTATTTGTGATGCTGGTGATTTTGTTTTTCTCTTTCCTTTTCCTGAACAAATTAACCAAAGATTTCTCTACTCTTAGTTTTGTATGTTAGTTCAAAAGTTTTCTTAGTTTCTATTTTGTTCATTTCTTCTTTGAGTTTCAAAATTTCAAATTTGTTATTTAATTATCATTTTTAATTTTTTTTTTAGCTTTTTTAGTTGCATGCCTACTCTCTTTCTCTATTTTATTTATGTAGCTATTTAAAGATATAAAATTTCCCCTAAGAACTGCTTTGGCTGCATCCCATAGGCTTTAGTATATTGTCTCATTATTGTCATTCTCTTGAATGAAATTAAGAATTGTTTCTGTGATTTGTTGCTTGACCCACTTATTCTTTAGAATTAAATTATTTAATTTCCAATTGGTTTTTAGTATATCTTTCTCTGGCCCTTTACTGAATATAATTTTTATTGCATTGTCATCTGAAAAGAAAACATTTCCTATTTCTGCCTTTTTGAATTTTACTATGATGTTTTTATGCTCTAATACATGGTCAATTTTTGTGTAGGTACAATGTACTGCCAAGAAAAAGATGTATTCCTTACTATCCCTATTCAATTTTCTGCAGAGGTCCTAGGTTTTCTAGGATTCTATTAATCTCCTAGTTTCTTTCTTGTTTATTTTGTGGTTGGATTTGTCTGATTCTGAGAGGGGAAGGCTGAAGTCCCCCACTAGAATAGTTTTGTTGTTTATTTCTTCCTGTAACTGGCTTAAAATCTTCTCTAGGAATTTGGCTGTTCTACCACTTAATACATACATATTTATTATAGTTATGACTTCATTATTTATTTTACCCTTTATGAAGATGTACTTTCCCTCCTTATCTCTTTTAATATCCATACCACCCACTAGCTTATCTTCTATCATTCTGTAATGTCTGGACTAAGCTCTCTGGAGGGCTTCAGGATCAGTCAGAGTCAGGATAAATCAAAGTCCTTGGTATTTAGGAGGAGAAGTGAAGGAAGAAGGCAAGCTGCCAAGTGGCGTGTCAAAGATGGATCCTGGAGATGAAGTCTGGAGTCTGAAGTTTTCCCTGCTGAGCGTGCTACAGCAGAGAGACTCTGACTCTCTTCTTCAGCCCTCCAATCCTTCCCTAAGAATACCTCACTACAACATACTCAGCAGGTGCCAATCCTGAGGAGAGCCATCATATCACCATATCATCTAAGTATATGTTTATAGAACCATTATCTCACATTGAGTGCTGTCTTAAATTCAAGTACACCTTTTCAGAATTCTTGCCCTCTGCAATCTTTCCAGCCCTCTATATCATCCTTCTTCCTTCTCTTACTAGTTATTGTTATGCATCCCACCCACTACCTTAGCTTCAATATTCCCTCCTGCTTCTTACTAGTGATTTTTTATAACCCTCTCCACCCATTACTTTATCTTATATTAACTCTTCCGGCTTTCTCTTACCTTTTTTCCTAGTGTTCCTGCCTTTGCTTCTATCCTGTCCTTTCATTTTTTTCCTCTTTCTCCTCCTACTTCTTTATAGGATTAAATAAATTTCGATACCCAACTGAATGATTAATTTATTCCCTCTCAAAGCCCAAATTGATGAGATTAAGCTTCAGACAATACTTATTCCCTTCCCTTTGGTTCCCTAGATTGTAATAGGTCTTTTGAAACTCTTTGTTGGAACTAATTGTCCCATTATATCTTCCCTTTCCTTTCTTTCTTTCTTTTTTTTTTTTAGTACAGATCTTTTCCTACCCCTTATTGTCTTTTTATTTGATGTCATCACATCAGAGTCCATTCACAACTACATCCTCAGTCCCTATGATGCCTCCTTTTGTCTGCACCAGTGTCAGATACAGTTATTGAGTTACAGATATTGTTTTCCAATATAGGGAGTTAAACAATTTAACCTTTAAATATATATTTTCCACTGTTTACCTTTTTATGCTTCTCTTGAGATCTTTTTTTGTAGAATGAATTTTCTATGTAGTTCTGTTTTTTTATTAAAGCTTTTTACTTACAAAGCATAGCATGGGTAATTTTTCCAACATTGACTCTTGCATAATCTTTTGTTCCAAATTTTTCCCTCCTACCTCCCACTCTGTCCCCTCGGTGACAGGTAGTCCAACACATGTTAAATATGTTGAAATACATGTTAGATCCAGTATATGCATACATATTTATACAGTTATCCTGTTACAAGGAAAAATAATATCAAGAAGGAAGAAAAAGAAAAACTGGGAAAGAAAACAAAATGCAAGCAAATAACAACAGAGAGAGGGGGAATACTATGTTGTGTTCACACTTTGTTCTCATGGTTCTCTATCTGGATGTAGGTGGCTCTCTTCGTCACTGAACAAGTAGAGCTGGTTTGAATCATTTCATTTTTGAAGAGAGCCATGTATGTCAGAGTTGATCATTCTATAGTCTTGTTGCTTTGTATAATGATCTCTGGTTCTGCTTATTTCACTCAGCATCAGTTCATGTAAGTCTCTCCAAGCTTCTCTGAAATCATCCTGCTGGTCATTTCTTACGGAACAATAGTATTCATAGTATACATATACCATAATTTATTCAGCTAGTCTCCAATTTATGGACTTCCCCTCACTTTCCAGCTTCTTGCTGCTCTAAAGAGGGCTGCCACAAACATTTTTGCACATGTGGGTCCCTTTCCCTCCTTTAGGATCTCTTTGAGATATAATCCCAGTAGAAACACAGCTGGAGCAAAGGGTATGCACAGTTTGATAGAGGGATTTGAAAGTTTCTTTCCCTGAAGTACAATAATGAATCTCACTTGGAAGTTGTCTTCGTTGTAACTTCAGATCCTTTGCCTTCTGGAATATGTAATTCCAGGCCCTCTGATCCTTTATTGTAGAAACTGCCAAATCCTGGGTAATCCTAAATTTTGCTCCTTGATATTTGAATTGTTTTTGTTTGGAAGCTTGCAGTGTTTATTCCTTGATATTATAGTTTTGGAGTTTCACACACAAAAAAAGTTAGTTGGAATTTTTCTTATGGGATCTCTTTGCAGAGGTGATCCATGAATTTTTTCAATGAATATTTCCCCTTCTGTTTCTAGAATATTGGGCAGTTTTTTTAAATGACGTCTTGAAGAATGCTATCCAGGCTCTTTTTTTGGTCACAGACTTCAAGTATGCCAATAATCATTAAATTGTTTCTTCTGGATCTATTTTCTAAGTTGGCTTTTTGCCAATGAGGTATTTCATTTCTTCCATTTTTTTTCATTCTTTTTAGTTTGACTGGTTCTTGCTGTCTCACAAAGTCATTAACTTCCATTTGTCTTGTCCTAGTTTTTAATGTGTGATTTTCTTCAGTTTTCTTTTGAATCTCTTTTTCCATTTGGTTTATTCTATTGTATAAAGAGTTGTTTTCTTTAGATTTTTTTTTTTCCTTCCTTTTCCAAACTGTGGACTCTCTTGTGCATACCTCTCATTTCTTTTCTCAATTTTTCTTCATCCTCTCTTATTTGCCTTTTGAAGTCTTTGTTGATCATTTCTAAGAAGGCTCTTTGGACTTCACATCAATTTATCTCACTCTTTGAGATTTCTTCTGTGGACATTCTGTCCTTGTCTAAGTTTGTTTTCCTGTCACCATATTAGCTTTCGATAGTCAAGGATTTTTTTCTGTATCTTGCTCCTTTCCTTTTCTTTTCTTTTGTTATTTCTTCTTCTTCTTCTTCTTCTTCTTCTTCTTCTTCTTCTTCTTCTTCTTCTTCTTCTTCTTCTTCTTCTTCTTTTCACTTTTAAGGTAGAGTTCTGCTCCTGGGGTAAATGTGGCACTGTCCCAAGCTTCCTGTTCAACTCTGAGCCTTGGCTTTGTGTACAGAATCCTCCAGTATTCATAGGGGGTAGCTTTGCCTGTTCTGTTCAGGTAACACTCTGGTTTCCCAGAATTTGGGACTGAAAACTGTCCCTTTGATTTGCTATTCTACTGAGCCCAGTACTGAGGGTCTTAGTTGCTGATTTGTTATGATTAAGACCCTCTTACAGTCTTCCTCACTATCTATCTAATCTAGGCTTAATATCCTTTTCATCTCAAATCTAATGTGATTAAGTTTCAAACATTGCTCAATCCCCTGCCTTCTTTCCCGAAAGTTTAATAGATCTTTCATGCCTTTTCATGTGGTGTGATTTACTCCATTTTACTTGCTTCAAAAAAAAGAATTTTACCAATTCTATTTTTTAAGGAGTCATTTTCTTCAGTCAATTTCTGTGCTTCTTTTTCCAAAGTATTGACTTCTCCCAAAAAGCTTTCATAACTCTCTTGTAATGCTCTCATTTCTTTTCCCTAATTTTTTCTACATGTCTCTTTAGATCCTTTTTGAACTCTTCCAAAAGAGACTTTAAAGACCAGTTCACATCTTCCTTTGAGGCTTTATCTGAAGACATTTTGCATTTGCTGTCCTCTTCTGGGTTTGTGTTCTGGTCTTCCCTATCTCCATAGTAGCTGTCTATAGTAAAAACTCTTTTTTGCTCATTTTTAAAGATTGAGGTGTACTCTTAGGGTGCAGGAGCGATTGCTCTGAGATTCCTCTACAAGGCAACAGAGACTTCTCACTGACTGCACTGGAGCCAATGCTACAAGCGTTCCCATTGCACTGAGCAGCCTGGCCAAATTCCTTTTATTATTCTGGGGGTCAGGGGCTCACAACTTATCTTCTGTAACCGTGCTAGAGGTCTCATAGCTGGTCTGATGTGGCTTTTTGAACAAGGATAGAGAAACCAATGCTACTGTTTTTTGGCTAAGAGCCTTCAGCTAGATTCTCTGCACAGGTCCTTCTTGCACTAGGCTTTCCCTCACAGGACTTTCCCATGCTACAACTGTGTTGGACTGTGATTCTGATTGAGACAGACTTTCCTGAAGTCCTTTCAAGATATCTTAAGCTGGAAAATTATTACACTCCCATTATTTGTGGGTTCTGCCACTCCAAAATCCATCCAGAGACTTGATCTAGGGTTGATTCTGAGGGAAGCCAGAAAGAGATCAGACAATGTTCTGTCCATTCTTAGCCTTTTTGGCTCTCTATTTTATTATTAATTTCTACATGGTTCATTCTAATTTTCAGAGGATTTGTTGTTTGGGCAAGGTTTTGTATCTTGTATTAAATTTATATTCCTGTTCCATTTTTTTCAAAGCTCTTTTACATTTTCCCCTTTACTGTTCTTATTTCATTTATTTAAAAGAAGGAAACTTCTTTTAAACTCTTGCTTCACCTCTCCTAAGGATTTTTATGGAATTTGTGATGAAATTTTGTTTTTTCTCTGAAATTTTGCTTATTAGTATTTTTAGAGTATTTCTCTTCTGCTTTAGCATCATCATCACTGTAATAGGTTTTTTTTTTTTTTTTTTAATGCTGGGATTATTTTTGTTTCTTTTTTATTCACTCTTCCAGTCTTCTTCCTGACTTCAGAATCTGTAAGGAAGATCTGGATTTTTCCTGTTATTATTTTCTTGGAATATTGAGTGCTGTGTCATGCCATGATCTCAAAGACTGCTCAAACTGAGAACCTATAAGCTTTCAGTGTTTCCCAAAAAGTCTTATTCATGGTAAAGTCTGATTGTTTGATCTCATGCCTTAAGTCTGAGCTCTAAATATTCTTGATCTGATTTTGATTCTGAAGAAGTGGCTTGTACCCTATGTAATTTCAATAAACTGTTTCTGGATTCAGCCACTATTAGCCAGTTAGAAGGCTTTGCTTTTTCAGAATAACAGACTTCTTGGCTTTCCCTTGGGATTCCTGACCTGATTATTCTTTTTTCAGGCTTCAGACTAAGGAGGAGCCTGAAGCTAAAACCCTATTTTTCCCTTAGTTTTGAGCAACACACCTATTTTTTTATTCTGAATTTACTCCTGATTTGGAACATAGGTAGGGTCCTTGAAGTCTACCTCTAGGTATAGATCCCTTCTTCAGTCTTCCATAGAACTATGACCTAAAATTATTTAGTGAGTGATGAAGTTGCCAATTGGCATCTGTTTAAATATCCTTCAAAAGTTTAGGACCTTCTGTTCTGGATATGAGATTTTTTCTTACCCTGATATTATATCTCTTCTTGAACTGGAATGTTCTATGCAGCCATTCATGAAGAAAAGCTGTCTCAAAGTTCTCAGATATCTCTATTTATGTCCTTATACATACTTAGGCTATAGCAATGATTCATGGTGATTTGTTCCACTTGTCTCCCAATAATATTCATTTGAGTGATATTTTTAGATTTCTTTGGCAAAATTGTGAGAGGAGGATAGGATGAAAGCTCACTATATTTATTCCTGCTAATCTTCTATCTTGGCTCCATCTCTTGGCAACTGTATTTTACAGAATGAGCAAGAGGATAAATGACTTGTTCAAGATCACATAGCTACAAATGTCAGACCATAACTTGAACTCAGGTTTTCTGATGAATAACAACATATTATTTTTTACTACACTTCCCCTAATCTTGTCTTTCCACATATATTGCAAGTTCTCTGAAAATAGGAAATGCTTTTCTCTTTTGTTTACACCATAGTAACTACAATAAGTCTATTTCTGTAGTATGTGCTTAGCAAATATTTGTTTCTCTTTATTAAAAACTTGGAAGATATTTACTGAGTATCTACTAGGTACAGACTCCATGCTAAACTGCACTAAAGGGCAATAAGGATAAAAGAGATATATCTTTATCAAGGAACTTATAACTTGATAGGTATGTAGTTGACCACCCATTTGGTTTAGGTAGGAAAATGTTTTCTGTCCCAAACCAAGCTAAAGGATTCTGTAGACCAGAAGAATAAACATAAGGTGCTATTTCAGGGACTCTGGAGGAAATAACTAACTTTTGGATTTGGGTCAGAGCCATGCCTAAGGGAAAATAAGGTAGACATAAGTTAAGGGCACAGGACATAGCAGGGAGGAAGGTGGGAAGGGAAGGAATTTCTAATATGGCTTTTAAAAATAAATCCAAATATTTTAATGTCTAAAAAATTGACATTACATAGTGTTTTTCAAATGTTAAGTTGTCTGTGTTAAACACAAAGACTTGGGCACCTTAGAGGGCAGTGACACATAGGGGAATGGATTTTCAATTAAGAGAATAGGAAAGGAGAAGAAAAATGATTGTCTTGTAATTTTATTTTATTGAGCTCACAAATTCATAATCTGAGCTCTGATTTGGGTGGGTCTTATTTTTACACCATTTTCTTCTCAACTAAATACAATGCATATTTCTTCTCTACCTGTCACAAGATGTTGCTGAAAAGATAAAGGCCCTCTGACTTTTGAATTCTGCATCTGTCTATTTCTCCTCCACGCTTGATGCACAGCCAAGTATGGAGGGGGGTAGAGAGGATGATGTATCTTTAATATTTATTAAAAGGCTTCAAATCTTTATAATCTTCTATCTTTGATCCTGTTAAATATTCCAAATGCTTCTTTTTATTTAAACATGTTTGACTCAGACTGGTCTAATAGCAGGTTGACATGCTCTCCACAGTTTTCTTTGCATCTGATGGGATTGTGTTGAAGGTGGGAGAGTGAGGTCAGTCTAACTGGAATCACTAAAGCATCATGAACTTTCTTCTCTCTGGAATGAACATGAAGGTAATGCTTGTAAAATGCACAGATTTTTCCAGAAGATTCTCTTCTAGAAATTATTACAATTTGGCTCATTACCATATGAGCCAAATGGGGTACTATTTCTTCATTTCTTCAATTTTATACAATTTTGAAAAGCACTCAGGCTGAAATATGAAGTGACTTGGCTAGGTATATATGGTTGGTTAAGGAATAGTCTAAATGTTTAAATTAAAGTCAGTAAATATTTGCTAAAGTAGCTTCTATGTACAAGGCACTATTACAGACAATGGAGATAAACAGTCTAGAACAGGGCTTCTTAAACTTTTTCCACTCACAATACCTTTTGACCCCCCCAAATTTTACTCAATGCTTGGTATAAACATATATTAAATAGGTATACAAATTAAACATTTCCTGACAACTAAGCATAATTTCATGACCCCCACATTCAATTACGTAATCCCATATGGGATTGTGACCCACAGTTTAAGAAACTTTATAAAGTCTTGGGCAGTTTAGAAAAAGAAGTGAGGAACTTGAAGATGACTGCAAGCATGGCTCAAGTGGAAGTCATACCAGCTGTGGGTCTTCATAGTTATTATGAAAGACCCCAGTTTCCAGAGATGGTAAAGGGACTGAATGCCTGGTCAGAAAGATATTGTAGGAAACTCTTAAACTAGTACTGGTTATAGGGCTGGGTACATTTAGAAGTACTTATTACTCATTTTCTAGTTCCATATCAGTTCCAGAGCAAAGCAGCTGTGATCTTTAGGAGGCAGAAGCCTTTCCTGAGTAAAAACTAGAGTACAAACTAGTAGGCAATCACCAGAACTCTCATCAGATGGTACCATTTTGGAACTGAAAGCTTGCAGGCCCCCAGGACCTATCAGTGAAAGTAGCAGGACACAATAGTCAAAAGATTGGGCCTGGTATTCCTATTGTCCCCAAAAGTGAGCAGTGCTTTGCTCCAAAGTCCAAAGTCAAGAAATAGCCTGGAAATAAGGTAACATGAAAAAGGACCCAATCATAAAATTACAATCAAGATAGTGAAATTTAAAGGTATAAATTTGGAAGAAGATGAGATGATCTCAAAAGAAAAACACAAAAATGAAAGAAAAGGATGGATTAAGGAAAGGAAAGAAGGGAGGGGAAAGATTGTTGAAAATTATCCAATGTAAAAAGGTACACAAGGAAGTTTTTACCATGAAAGTGAAAATGGCAGGGGATGGGGAATGGGCAATATTTGAACATATATACACATGTATACATGGATATGGAAAATTTTACTCAACAGGGAAGTAGGAAGGGGAATGGGCTGAGAAGGAGGGGTGGTGATAAGAGAAAGGATAGATCAAGGGAGGCAACTGTCAAAAGCAAAATAAACATTTGAAGAAAGGACACAGTTTTTTTTTTTTTTTATGGATAATTAGAAGAGAATAGGATGAAAGGCAATACAGAATTAGCAATCATAACTGTGAATGTGAATAAAATGAATTCAATTATAATGTAGAAGAGGATAGAAGAATCAATTAGAAATCAGAATTGAATGATATGTTATTTACAAGAGACATACAAGAAATTAAAAGTGACATACTTAAAATAAGGGCCTGATGCATAAGAAAAAGAAGTAGGGGCAGTTATCATGATCTCAGATAAAGCAAAAACAAAAATAGAACTACTTAAAAGAGATAATTAGAGAAACTACATTTTGCTAAAAAATGCCATAGATAATGAATTAATATAAATATTGAACATATATACACCAGATGGTAGAACATCCAAATTATTGAAGGAAAAGTTAAATGAATTATTGGAGGAAATAGAAAATAAAACAATATTAATAAAGGATCTCAATTTACCTCTCTCAGCATTAGATAAATCTAACCACAAAATAAACAAGAAGTTAAAGAGATGGATAGAATTTTAGAAAAGTTAGACATATAGATCTCTGGAGAATATTGAGTAGTTTTAGGAAGAAGTATCCTTGTTCTTAGCTGCAGATTCACAAAAAAATGACCATGAATTAGGGCATTAAAAGACTCATCAAATATAGAAAAAGGAAAAATGTTAACTGCTAGTTTTTTAGACCATAATACAATACAAATTAAATTTCACAAAATGCCTTTTAAACATAGATTAAAAGGTAATTGGAAACCAAATAATCTAATTCTACAAATGAGTAGCTATCTGAAAGAACAAATCATGGTAACAATAATTTTGTTAACGAGGACAACAAAAACTCAATGTAACAAAATTTGTGGAATACAGCCAAAGCAATGTACAGGGAAAATTTCATATCTCTAAACACATCAATAAAACAGAAAAAGGAGTAGATGAATTGGGTATGCAACTAAAAAAATTCAAAATTCCCAATTGTACCCCCCCAAAATCCTTAAAATTAGATTAGTAAAATTGATTAAAAAATAAGCTAATACATTAAACTAGATAGATATTTTATGAATAAAACAGTGCTGATTTTGATTTAAAAAAAGAAAGAAGAAATCAAAATTACAAGTAACAAAAATCAAAATGTTAAATGTACTACCAATGAAGTTGAATTTAAAGCATTTATTAGGAACTTCTTAACATCATTATGCATTTTTTTAATTTAAATTTTATTTTATTTAATAATAACTTTGTATTGACAGAATCCATGCCAGGGTAATTTTTTACAACATTATCCCTTGCACTCGCTTATGTTTTGTTTTTTTCCCCTCCCTCCCTCTACCCACCCCCCCAAGATGGCAAGCAGTCCTATATATGTTAAATATATTGCAGTATATCCTAGATATAATACATGTTTGCAGAACTGAACAGTTCTCCTGTTGCACAGGGAGAATTGGATTCAGAAGGTGAAAATAACTCGGGAAGAAAATCAAAAATGCAAATAGTTCACATTCGTTTCCCAGTATTCCTTCTTTGCGTGTAGCTGTTTCTGTCCATCATTTATCCATTGAAACTCAGTTAGGTCTCTTTGTCATAGAAATCCACTTCCATCAGAATACATCCTCATACAATATTGTTGTCGAAGTGTATAATGATCTCCTGGTTCTGCTTATCTCACTTAGCATCAGTCCATGTAGGTCTCTCCAAGCCTCTCTGTATTCATCCTGCTGGTCATTCCTTACAGAGCAATAATATTCCATAACATTCATATGCCACAATTTACCCAGCCATTCTCCAATTGATGGGCATCCATTCATTTTCCAGTTTCTAGCCACTATAAACAGGGCTGCTACAAACATTTTGGCACATACAGGTCCCTTTCCCTTTTTTGGTATCTCTTTGGGGTATAAGCCCAATAGAAACACTGCTGGATCAAAGGGTATACACATTTTGATAACTTTTTGGGCATAATTCCAGATTGCTCTCCAGAATGGTTGGATTCGTTCACAACTCCACCAACAATGCATCAGTGTCCCCGTTTTCCCGCATCCCCTCCAACATTCATCATTATTTTTTCCTGTCATCTTAGCCAATCTGACAGGTGTGTAGTGATATCTCAGAGTTGTCTTAATTTGCATTTCTCTGATCAATAGTGATTTGGAACACTCTTTCATGTGAGTGGTAATAGTTTCAATTTCATTATCTGAAAATTGTCTGTTCATATATGTCCTTTGACCATTTATCAATTGGAGAATGGCTTGATTTTTTATAAATTTGAGTCAATTCTCTATATATTTTGGAAATGAGGCCTTTATCAGAACCTTTAATTGTAAAGATGTTTTCCCAGTTTGTTGCTTTCCTACTAATCTTGTTTGCATTCGTTCTGTTTGTACAAAGGCTTTTTAATTTGATATAATCAAAATTTTCTATTTTGTGATCAGTAATGGTCTCTAGTTCATCTTTGGTCACAAATTTCTTTCTCCTCCACAAGTCTAAGAGATAAACTATCCTATGTTCCTGTAATTTATTTATAATCTCGTTCTTTATGCCTAGGTCATAGACCCATTTTGATCTTATCTTGGTATATGGTGTTAAGTGTGGGTCCTTGCCTAATTTCTGCCATACTAATTTCCAGTTATCCCAGCAGTTTTTATCAAATAATGAAATCTTATCCCAAAAGTTAGAATCTTTGGGTTTGTCAAACACTAGATTGCTATAGTTGACTATTCTGTCTTGTGAACCTAACCTTTTCCACTGATCCACTAATCTATTTCTTAGCCAATACCAAATGGTTTTGGTGACTGCTGCTTTATAATATAATTTTAGATCAGGTACAGCTAGACCACCTTCATTTGATTTTTTTTTCATTAATTCCCTTGAGATTCTCGACTTTTTATTGTTCCATATGAATTTTGTTGTTATTTTTTCTAAATCATTAAAATATTTTCTTGGAAGTCTGATTGGTATAGCACTAAATAAATAGATTAGTTTACGGAGTATTGTCATCTTTATTATATTCTCTCGGCCTATCCAAGAGCACTTAATATTTTTCCAATTATTTAAGTCTGACTTTATTTGTGTGGAAACTTTTTTGTAATTTTGCTCAAATAATTCCTGACTTTCCTTTGATAGGTAGATTCCCAAATATTTTATGCTATCAACAGTTATTTTGAATGGAATTTCTCTTTGTATCTCTTGCTCTTGGATTTTGTTGGTGATGTATAAAAATGCTGAGGATTTATGGGGATTTATTTTGTATCCTGCTACTTTGCTAAAATTATGAATTATTTCTAATAGCTTTTTAGTAGAATCTCTGGGCATCATTATGCATTAATAAAACTCATAATCTAAATGAAAAAGATGAATACTTGCAAAAAATATTTGCAAAAAAATGTGAATTACTTAATTTAATAGCAAAGGAAATAGAATACTTTACCATATCTTAGAAAAAGAAATTGAATAAGTCAATTATCAACTCCCTATGAAAAAACAACAGCAACCCTGAACCAGATATATTTACATGCCAATGCTATTAATATTTAGATAACAATTAATTCCATTATTATACAAATTGTTTAAATAAAATAAACCATTTCTATGGCACAGATATGGTTTTGATACATAATCAAGTAAGAGCAAAAATAGAGAAAGAAAATTATACACTAATTTCCCCAGTAAATATTGATGTAAATTTTAAAATATAGTACCAAAAAGATTAAAGCAATATATCACAAAGATCATACCTTCTGAGAAGCTGTCAGGAATGTAAGAAAGGTTCAGTATTAAGAAAGTGATACGCATAGTTGACCATATCAGTAACAAAACCCACAGAACTTATTCCTATTTATAATACCAGAAATATAGAAATAAATGAATCTTTAAAAGCTGTAAGTAGTGAAATGGGGCAAAATTAGAAGTTTTTCCACAATATCAGGAGTAAAACAAGGATGTCCATTATAACTAATATTATCCACTATTTTCCTAAAGATGGTAACTGTAACAATAAGAGAAGAACAAAGAATTCAAAGAACCAATGCAGGTAATGAGGAAAGTAAACACACACACATACACACAAATATGTTATTATACTAGTGAGTTAATTAAGAAAATAATTAAAGCAATGAATAAATTTAACAAAGTTTCAAGATATAAAATAAACACACAAAAATCATTAGGATTTCTATATTTTATAAACAAAACTCAACTGGAAAAGACAGAGATAATCAATTTAATATAGTTTCATACACTTTAAAATGCTTGTGAATCTACTTCTTAAGACACATTCAGGAACTATATAAACACAATAATTACACACCCATCACACAATGAAGACACATCTAAATAATTGGATAAATATTACCCATGACTAGGCTGAGCCAATGTAATAAAATGATACTATCTAAATAAGTTTATTTATTATGTCATGACAATCAGATTATCAAAAATTATTTTAAATCTGAAAAAATTAAAAATATATCTGGAGGAATAAAAATTCAAAATTATCAAAGGATTCAATTTTAAAAAATGAAACAAGAAAGTGTATCAATATCAGATATATATTACAAACTGTTAATCATTAGAATAATTTGAATAAAAATAGAGTAATTAATCAATGGACTAAATTAACTACACAATATACAGAAGCAAATGATCAAAATAACCTAGTATTTTATCAACTGAAAGATCCCAGTTATTGAGGCAAGAGATTTTAAAAAGCACTGTGAAAAATCTAGCAGAAACTAAGCCTAGACCAGCATCTTATAATATATAACAAGGTAAGGTTGAAGCAGGTACATTATATTATTAACAAACTAGGGAACATGGAAGACATGGACAGGAGAATAATTCATCACCAAATAAGAGATAAAAAGTTTTACAACAAGTAAAATGGATAATTCACATATTGTGAATTTTTTTTTAAGTTTTGCATAAATAAAACTAATGTAGGCAAAATTAGAAGAAAGTCAGGAAACTGAAGAAAAAATTCACCGCAACATTCTCTGATAAATGCCTCACTTTTCAAATATATAAAGAACTAAACAAATTGCATTTAAAAATGGGAGTCATTCTCCAATTAATATAATTAAAGGTTATGAACAGGTAATTTTTAGGGGAAGAAACAGAAGGTATCAATAATCATATAAAATGATCTCAATCACTAATAATTCAAAAAATGCAAATTAAATAAATTTCAAGTACCACCTCACACCCCATCAGGTTGATTTAGATGACAGAAAAGAAAAATGATAAAATTATGCATGTAGGAAAATAGTGACACTAATATACTGCTATAGGCTCTGAACAGACCAAACTATTCTGAAGAACAATTTGGAACTGTGTTCAAAGTGCTATATTTTTGCAACTAACAATACCACTGCTAGAGCTATACACCCAGCAGACTTTTCTAAAAAGGTAAAAGACTTATGTTAATAAAACTATTTATAACAGCTCCTTTGATGGTGGCAAATTAGAAACTGAGGGGATATGTCTCTATTGGCAATGGCTGAACAAGATAAGGTATTTGAATGTCATGAAACAGTACTCTGCTGAAAGAAATGACAAAGGAAATAGTTTTAGAAAAAACTTGGAAAGACATATGAACTGATGCAAAGTGAAATTAGCAGAACCTGGAGAACAAGGCATTACAAGAAATATTATAATAATAACCAACTGTGAAAAACTTAGTAATTCTGATCAATGCAATGATCTCTCACATCTCCAAAGGATTAATGATATAAAATGCTATCCAATTTCAGATTGGACTGATGAACTCAGAGTACAGATTGAAGTACATTATGTTTCTTTTAAATTTTTTTCTTTCTTTTTTTTAATATAATTTATGTTGAAACAAATTTCACCTGACTTCATATGTGCATTTGGTATCACATTTCTTGCCTTTTCAATGGATAGGTTAAGAGTTGAAGGGAAAAGAAGAATCTGGAACTGAAAACAAAATAAAATTTAAAAAAGCTGGGACTCAAAGAAGATATTACTCCCCTGAACATTTGGAGAGGGAGCTATCAATAGGAAACATTGAATATAAGTCTGATTTTTTTCATTATATTCAGGCATTTTGCTGTTTTCCCCTTTTTTCATTAAAATATTTTCTTATAAGAAATGAGTCGGGGGTGGTGGAGTGGTGGAGTCAAGATGGCAGAGAGGACACACATCCATCTAAGCTCTCCCTTACCCTCAGAATATTTTTTTAATGAAACAGCCTCAGAATTAGTGTTTGATTGTCAAAACCCATGAATATCAGGAATACAACACATTACCAACATAAAATAATCTCGAAATTCACCATAAAAGGTCTGTTTTTGCTTGTGGGTGGGAACGGCTAAGCCAGGCACAGCATGAGGCAAGTACGCAGTGAGAGCATGGAAATAGCTCACACTGAGCAGATTGAAGGGGGGTAGGGGGTGGTCTCAGCCAGCAGAAAATTTGTGGGTAGAACTTTACCACAGTATCAGCTACTTTGCTCTGGCAGCAAGCCAGTAGATCTGTAGAGAAGCTATAAACACAGAGAGTAAAGACTAAAACCCCAAAATGCTAGAGTGTCTTAGGACCTGGCCACGCCCACCCAGAACCAGGAAAGATTCAAAACCATCTCAGCTAGCAACTGCTGAGCCCAGCACAGATGCTGATCCCAGCACAGCCATTGATATCCCACTGCTGCTTCACTGCTACTTTCTGTTGTCTATAGAGGAAGACTGGTAATACCACACTGCCCTAAAAGCAGACTGAAGTGTTTTTGTTTTTGTTTTAGTTTTAATGACTAAAAAGTTAAAGTGGGCATCTATACTGATGGAGAGCAGATTTCAAACCTTGAGGAGATTAAAAACAGATTGATTCCAGATGAAGCCCCAAATGGTGATATAACCTGGTTCCCTCACATGAAGCTCTCATAGAAGAAATTAAAAAGACTCTTAAAAGAGAGCTAGAAGAAAAATTGGGAAGAGAAAGGAAAACTTTTCAAGAGGGTCTAGTTAAGTCATGTTATTCATTAAAAGAGCAGATAAAGAAATCAATTCTCTGGAAAATAGAATTAGCAAATTGGAAAAAGAAAATAACTCCCTAAAAAATAAAATTGGCAAAATGGAAAAAAATTCCATAGAACAAAACAACTTATTTAAAAACTCAATTGGACAATTATAAAAAGAAATAAAAAAGTAAATGAAGAAAATAATTCATTAAAAATCAGAATTAAACAAATGTAAATGAATGACTTGAGGAGACACCAAGAATCAGTCAAGCAAAACCAAAAAAAAAAAAAAAAAAAAAAAAAAAGAAAGAAAGAAAAAAATGTTAAATATCTACTTGGGAAAACAACAGACCTGGAAAATAATCTAGGAGAGACAATATAAGGATTATTAAACTTCCTGAAAATCATGATTAAAAAAAGGAGCCTAGACATTAATTTTCAGGAAATCGTCAAAGAGAACTGCACAGATGTTATAGAAACAGAAGATAAAATAGACATTGAAAAAATTCACCAATCATCTACTGAAAGAGATCCCAAAATCAAAATTCCAAGAAATATTGTGGCTAAATTCCAGAACTATCAGACTAAGGAAAAAAATATTATAAGCAGCTAGGAAAAAACAATACAGAGGAGCCAAAATAAGGATAACTCAGGATCTATCAGTGTCCATGTTAAAGGATCGAAGGGCCTGGAATCTGATATTCTGAAAGGCTAAGGAACTTGGTATACAACCAAGAACAACTTACCCAGCCAAAATAAGCATTTTCTTCCAGGGAAGAAGATGGACATTCAATTAAATAGGTGAATTGCAGTGATGATTTTTTTCTGATGAAAAAACCAGAACTAAACAAAAAGTTTGACCTACAAATATAGAACTCAAGAGAAACATAAAAAGGTAAAAAGCTATCTTGGGAACTATATTTCTGTTATGAGTATACATAAAGAATACATTATAATTTGGTTTTACTGTTATAATATAAAAAAGAAGCTTGAGGTAGAAAGGAAATTGTAATGGAAAAAGGGGAAAGTGGAGATATTACATATCACAAAAAGGCAAAGGAAACCTCCTATGTCTGAGGGAAAGAAGGAAGGTGGTTGAACATAGTGTGAATCTTACTATCATCAGAATTGACTCAAAGAAAAAATATCACACATATTTGATTTACAGAGAAACTTCTCCCACCTCAATGAAAAGTGCAAAAGAAAAGGAGTAAGCTAAATAGAAGGGAATACAGAAATTGTAAGGAAAAGCTTTAAGAAAAGGGGAGGGAATCTAAGGTGGGGGAAGGGATCCTAAAGAGGAAGGGCTGTGTAAGGCAAGTGGTGCTCACAAGTTTAATGCTGGGGAAAAGGGTAAAGGGAAAGGAAAGAGAAAGGCATAACCTAGGGTTAAGAAGATGGCAGGAAATACAGAATTAGTAATTTTAATCATAAATGTGAATGGAGTAAACTCCCCATAAAGTGGAGGCAAATAGCAGACTGGATTAAAAGTCAGAATCCTACAATATGTTGGAAACACACTTGAAGCAGGGCGATACATACAGAGTAAAGGTAAAAGGCTGGAGCAGAATCTACTATGCTTCAGGTGAAGTTTAAAAAGCAAGGGTAGCCATCCTAATATCAGCTCAAGCAAAAGCAAAAATTGATCTAATTAAAAGAGATTAAGAAGGGCACTATATCTTGCTAAAAGGTAGCATGGATAATGAAGCAATTTCAATATTAAACATATATGCTCCAAGTGTTGTAGCATCTAAATTCTTAAGGAGAAGTTGAGAGCTGCAAGAAGAAATAGACAGCAAAACTATAATAGTGGGAGATCTCAACTTTGCACTCTCAGTACTAGATAAAACAAACCACAAAATTAATAAGAAATAAGTTAAAGAGGTAAATAGAACACTAGAAAAGTTAGGTATGATAGATCTTTGGAGAAAACTAAATGGAAACAGAAAGGAGTACACTTTCTTTTCAGCAGTTCATGGAATCTACATAAAAATTGACAATATATTAGGACATGAAGACCTCAAATTCAAAAGCAGAAAGACAGAAATAGTAAATGCATCCTTTTTGGATCACAATGCAATAAAAATTACATTCAATAAAAAGCCAGAAGAAAAGAGATCAAAAAGTAGTCGGAAACTAAATTATTTCATGCTAAAGTATGATTGGGCAAAACAGCAAATCATAGACACAATAATTTCATCCAAGAGAATGACAATAATGAGACTTCATACCAAATGTGTGGGATGCAGTCAAAGTGGTAATAGGGGGAAATTTTTTATATATCTAGAGGCTTATTTACATAAAATAGAGAAAGAAAAAATCAGTGAATTAGGCTTGCAACTAAAAAAGGTAGAAAAAGAGCAAATTAACCTCCCCCCCGAGTCAAACACTAAACTTGAAATTCTAAAAATAAAATGAGAGATTAATAAAATTAAACATAAAAAAATTATTGAATTAATAAATAAAACACAGAGTCTGTTCTATTAAAAAAACAACAAAAATATAAATAATAGATAAATAAATAGATAATAAAATATTAGCAAAAAGATTACAGAAAATCATCTCCAGGATAATACACCATGACCACCTAGGAATGCAGGGCTGGTTCAATATTAGGAAAACTATTAATATAATTGACTATATCAATAACCAAATTAACAAAAATCATAATATCATCTCATTAGATGCAGAAAAAGCATTTGATAAAATCCACCACCCATTCCTATTAAAAACACTAGAGAGTATAGGAACAAATGAACTTTTCCTTAAAAAATCAGTAGCATCTATTAAAAATCATCAGTAAGCAACAAAAGTAATGGTGATATTCTGAAACCATTCCCAATAAGATCAGGAGTTAAACAAGGTTGCCCACTATCACCATCACTATTCAATATTATATTAGAAATGCTAACTTCAGCAATAAGAAATGAAAAAGAGATCAAACGAATTAGAGTGGGTAATGAGAAAACCAAATTATTACTCTTTGCAGATGATATGATGGTATACTTAAAGAACCCCAGAGATTCTACTAAAAAGCTATTAGAAATAATCCAAACTTTAGCAGAGTTGCAGGATACAAACTAAATCCCCATAAATCCTCAGCATTTTTATACACCACTAACAAAATCCAACAGTAAGAGATACAAAGAGAAATTTCATTTAAAATAACTGTTGATAGTATAAAATATTTGGGAATCTGCCTGCCAAAGGAAAGTCAGGAACTATATGAGCAAACCTAGAAAACACTTTCCACACAAATAAAGTCACATCTAAACCATTGGAAAAATATTAAGTGCTCCTGGATAGGTTGAGTGAATATAATAAAGATGACAGCATTACCTAAAGTAATCTATGTATTTAGTGCTATGCCAATCATACTCCCAAGAAACTATTTTAATGACTTAGGAAAAATAAGAACAAAATTCATCTGGAAGAACAAAAGGTCAAGACTTTCAAGGGAAGTAATGAAAAAAAAACAAACAAACAAATGAAGGTGGCCTAACTGTACCTGATCTAAAACTATATTATAAAGCAACGGTCACCAAAACCATTTGGTATTGGCTAAGAAATAGACTAGTTGATCAGTGGAATAGGTTAGTTTCACAAGACAAAATAGTCAATAACTATAGCAATCTTGTATTTGACACACCCAAAGACCCCATTTGGGATAAGAATTCACTATTTGACAAAAACTGCTGGGAAAATTGGAAATTACTATAGCAGAAACTAGGCATGGACCCACACTTAACACCATACACCAAAAAAAGATCAAAATGGGTGCATGATTTAGGCATAAAGAATGAGATCATAAATAAATTAGAGGAACATAGGATAGTTTACCTCTCAGACTTGTGGAGGAGGAAGGAATTTGTGTCCAAAGAAGAACTGGAGATCATTATTGATCACAAAATAGAAAAATGTGATTATATCAAGTTAAAAAACTTTTGTACAGACAAAACTAATGCAGACAAGATTAGAAGGGAAGCAAGAAACCGGGAAAACATTTTTACAGTCAAAAGATTCTGATAAAGGCCTCATTTCCAAAATATATAGAGAATTGACTTTAATTTATAAGAAATCAAGCCATTCTCCAATTGATAAATGGTCAAAGGATATGAACAAACAATTTTCAGATGATGAAATTAACACTATTTCTACTCATATGAAAGGAGGTTCCATATCACTGTTGATCAGAGAAATGCAAATTAAGACAACTCTGAGATACCACTACACACCTGTCAGATTGGTTAAGATGACAGGAAAAGATAGTGACAAATGTTGGAGGGAATACAGGAAAACTGGGAGACTGATGCATTGTTGGTGAAGTTGTGAACGGATCTAGCCATTCTGGAGAGCAATTTGGAATTATGCTCAAAAAGTTATCAAACTGTGCATACCCTTTGATCCAGCATTGTTACTACTAGACTTATATCCCAAAGAAATATTAACAAAGGGAAAAGGATTTATATGTGCCAAAATGTTTGTAGCAACCCTTTTTGTAGTGGCTAAAAACTGGAAATTTAATGGATGCCCATTAATTGGAGAATGGTTGGGTAAATTGTGGTATATGAATGTTATTGTTCTATAAGAAATGAGCAGCAGGATGAATACAGAGAGGCTTGGAGAGACTTACATGAACTGATGCTAAGTGAAATGAGCAGAAATAGGAGATCATTATACACTTCAACAATAATACTATGTGAGGATCAATTCTGATGGAAGTGGCTATATTCAGCAATGAGAAGATTCAATTCAGTTCCAATTGTTCAGTAATGAACAGAACCAGCTACATCCAGTGAAAGAACACTGGGAAATGAGTGTGGACTGTTTGCATTATTATTTTTCTTCCCAGGTTATTTTTACCTTTCTAAATCTGATTTTTCTTGAGCAACAAGAGAACTGTATAAATATGTACACATATATTGTATTTAAGATATACTTTAACATGTTTAACATGTATGAGACTGCCTGCTATTTAGGGAGGTGTGAAGGGAAGGAAGGGAAAAACTGAAACAGAAGTGATTGCAAAGGTTAATATTGAAAAATTACCCATGCATATGTTCTGTCAATAAAAAAACTATAATTAAAAAAAAAAGAAATGAGTGGTTCTCAGGGAAAAAGAAAAATACAAGGAGAACTAAAAGCTAAAGGTAAAATAAAGAAATAAAAATCTACTATAAAGAAATACTCTTATCTGGACAAAAGAAGTTCACATTTCCTGGATATATTCATGAAGGGCTAAGATATATAAATGCAAATTATATGCAAAATCATACAAAATAATTTCAAGGAGAAAGGACTTACAATGTAGAGAAGGATGCAGATCAACAAAGATTTTGCATAATAATTGGCACTTAAGCTCTAATTTCAAAAAAGCTTAAGATTTTAAGAAGAAATCATAAGTATGGAGTGCATTTCAGACATATACAAAGACCTGGAAGTAGGAGGTGGGTTGCTATGCTCTAAGAAGAGTTAGTAGGCCAATTAAATTGAAAGGGGATCACCTGAAGGAAAAAAAAAATTAGTAAGAAAGGGGTAATTTGCAGTGTGGTCATGAAGAAGACTGATCAGATTTTCCTATTTGGTCCAAACTGTAAGCAATCAAAAGCAAGCAAAATCTTGATAAAGTATAAAGTAAAGTTTTCCTAATAATAGATGTACTGGGCTTCATTGTTGAAGAATTGCTTAGGAGTGTGAATGTTATGACATATTACTGCTCTATATACATGACAAATATGAATATTAAAAAAATACTGAAAAATGAATACTGAAATATCTCCATGTATTGACTCAGTGCAAAGTAAGCAGAAATAAGAAAACAATACACACAATGATTAAACAGTGCAATCATAAAGAACCAAAAACAAAACATTAGAAGAAACATACATGGCTCAAAGGAAGAAACGTGAAAAGACATCCTCATCTCAACCTCATACAGAGGTGGGAGGTCAACAAGTAGGGCACTTTGAATATATTTTCAGAGTTTTTTGATGTATTGTTGAGTTTTGCTGATTTTTCCCTCAATTTTTTTTGTCTATAAAAATATCATTTGTTGAATTACATGGTTGTCTGGGATGGATAGGAAGAGAAATACTGGGGGAAATTATGGCAGTGTGAAAAAAAATCCAAAAGTTATCAATAAAAATTACTTTATAAACAGAAAAAGAACTTCAGAAGAGAAAAAAATCAAATCAATTTTCTTAATATATTATTGACTAAAAATCTAATTGAGGTGCTTTACTCAGGATGATATATAACAGAATAGTACATTGGAAAAGTTTTTTTTTTTTTCCCATTGTTTATGTCTTTGTTTTTTCCTTTCTATTTAGAGCACTCTAGTTTTAACCTAAAAATATCTTAGTACAATAAAGTTAGTTTTTTACTTTGTTTTTACATGTAAGTTTCTATATATGAATTTTGCAGAAAAGATGTTATGATCAATTTCAAAAATTAATCTTACCATTAATCATCCAATTAAATCCTTTAAACTTATTATTTCATTAGCTAAGGCAATAATCAGTTGTTAATAAACATTTATTAAATGCCTTCTATATGCCAGGCACTCTGTAAAACACTGAGAAAGATACACAAAACACAGTCCCTTTGTTCAAGGAGCTTACAGTTTAATGGGGATAAGCAATATACATGACTGAAAAGCGATGGGTATGGTGGTACAGGGATATCCCTCTTTGATTCTCATGAATCATGTGTCCAGAAAAGCAACCAGATATGAAATGAAGCTAAATTGAAGATTACTTTTGTGTAGCCTACTTAAGTTATTCAGAAATGATTAATTATTTCTTACCTAATTTTGCCTATTTTTCAATCTTTCAAATAATTTCTAAGTCAGTACAATACATTTATATAATAGGAAAATATGAAAATATAAAAGCTACCAACATTATTGGATATAGACATATGATATTCCCTGCACTTGATATTCCATTTCTCACATCCTTGGTTTTGCACAAGACATTGCCTTATGCATATAATATTCTTTTTCATTTCTACCTCTTGGGAATCCCTAGTTCCTTCTCTTCACAGATCAGCTTAGGGGCCACCTCCTACATGATCCTTTTTCTAATCCTCCTATTTTTTGGTTTTCCCTATATCCTTGAAATTGCTTTTTACAATTGATATGGATATACTTTGTATTAAATGTTCTTTTCCTTAATCGAATATAAGCTCCTCGATGATAAAGCTTTTCATTTTTGTCTTTGTATCTTCAACACCTACCAGTGTCTTGCACATTACATGAATTTAATAAAGTCTTTTGGAATTGATTTGGAAAACAAAAGAATGGAATGGACATGAAAGTAATTGAATGGGCTGCCTTTGGGGAATGAGAAGGGAATCATGAATTCCTCCTCCCTGGATGTCTTCAAGCAGAAGATAGAAAATGCTTTACTGGGGATTCTTGTTCAGATGTGGGAAAGATGAGATGTTATTTAAAGTCCCTTTCAACTCTGATTTTGCAATATATGTCAGACTCAGGAATCTAATAGGATTTCTGTCCCCATGTCCATGATTTTTCCCAC
Source organism: Antechinus flavipes (assembly GCF_016432865.1). Classification (NCBI taxonomy): domain Eukaryota; kingdom Metazoa; phylum Chordata; class Mammalia; order Dasyuromorphia; family Dasyuridae; genus Antechinus; species Antechinus flavipes. The sequence goes on along the minus strand of NC_067399.1, from coordinate 460,767,096 downwards.
TATATAGTCCTTTCCCACTCACCCCTTTTTGACCTTCATCTTCTGAACTCCATTCAGATCCCAAAATGATGCATTAGCTTCAGCCTGGGCTTCTCTGACAAAGATGGATTTAGGATAAACTAAGTGCAGCACAGATCATTGCCATTTATCAAGCTCTGACTATATGAATCTCTGAAGAGTCTCTCTAAGTGACAAGTCTTTGCTTTTGGCCTATTGGTCTTTATGTACTATCAAATGTCCCTAAGAGTACTTATCTTGTATCTGTCCTATCCACTTCTTTCTTTTATGGTGAACTCTAAACACTTCATTTGTTCAAAGTAATCATTTTGTCAGAGAATAGCAGGACAAACAAAGCATGGGCTTGGTATTCCCTTTAGGTGGCGGCCTAACCAATTATCATTCCCAAGAATGCTTCACATAGGATTTAGAATTAAGGGACAATGGAGAAATTGCTCCCTTTCCATCCAATTGCTAGACTACTCAAATGGAGAAATACTCAGGGAATTCATTGAATTTCACTAACTAAAACTTTTTGTCAAGAGATTAGTTACATTCCTTCAGAGAAAAAGTGTTTCCTGAAATATCATAGTATTAAAAGAAAATCTCAAGTCAAGGCTTTGCCCTTAATAGTCAAGCAAACTCAGAAACACAAAATTTAATGTAGTTTATAGTAGTCCAAGAAAGTGCATTGAATGTGTCTAGGCACTCAATTCAAATGGACTGTTTTCCATAATGAGAGAAGTTAATTCTGATAGGTGCACATTTTTAAAAGGTGATGGGCTAGTGTTATCTCAGAAACTAGTTTACAACCTACAAAGATACAGATTTCTCAAAAAGGTTGATACTTGTTACTGCCCTTTCCTATTTTATGGTTGGAATGTATGAAGGCCACCCCTTACAAAAAGTCTGGCATGTGCAATTAGTAAAAGGGGAAGGAGAGATCATGGGTTTACTCAAATTAACTTGGTATTACTGGCTAAATTACACACACACACACACACACACACACACACACACACACACACACACTGGCACAAAAGCAAAATCTGCTTAGGAAAAAAAAATCTGAATACATTATCCCTCTATAATATCTCTAAATAGGTATTTAACTAGTATATACTTGAAGATCTTCAATGAGAAAACTATTACTTCCCAAGGCAATCACTTCCACTTTTGGGTGGCTCTGTTAGGCATTTCCTCCTTCCTTTTGTCCATGTCTTCTGAAAATTGAGCAAGAGTTTAGTGAGTCAATGATACTTTTACTAATAGATAGAATAAATAGAGTAAATTCAATGTGTAATTAAAATTTTTACACTTTTAAATGATTTTTTTGAAACCCCAAAGTCAGCATTTTATTTCCAAACCTGAAGCACAAGTCCCTTCCCTGATTTTTTTGTTTTTCTTTAGTTAGAGAATTGTTTCAGTTATACAGTATATGTGAAATTGATACACAGGGATAGGTAGAAAGAGTACCAAAATGAAATCATAGGGATGAATTTACCTTAGAGAATGTCACTTGTCACTGGAGCTGTAAGAAAATATAACATAAATCTCTTTAAAATGTTTTACAAAAGATAACCAAACTGATCAAAGATAGAATGCAGTGGAAAGAATAATTCAAAGTCAGCTTTAAAAGTGGTCTCTAGTGGAGTGGCCCTGTGCTGCTTTTTAAATTAATGACTTGGATGAAAGCAGAGAATGAGCATTTAATAGACTTTTAGGTGATACAAAGATGGTAGGTGTAACTAGCATGTTAGATGATGGAGTCATAATCCAAAAGAATCTTTCTAGACTAGAATATTGATCAAAATCTAATGAAATTAACTTTATTTGAGACCAAAAAAAAAAAAAAAACTATCAATAGGCTGTAAGCTCCTGAAGGTCAGAGGCTTTGTTTTTCTTTTTGCTGTATGAAATATATATGAAAAAAGTACTTTGATCATAATGGACATTCTTGAATGTTTGTTTAATTACAGTTTTATGATTCTATCAAAATAAAATTTATAATTATTAGATGGTGGAGATTGTGATTACATTGTGATTTATCTAAAATAATTTGGATATTTTACTGCATTGCAAACTCAATTTGAGTTGAGTGATACGGGACAATTCAAAAACCTAATGTGATTTCTTCTCTACTGGGAGATATAGTGTGCAGGACTAGAGGGGATCAAGTTGGCTATTCTCTGATTTTATAAGACCAGACTACAGTTGATGTGGTGAGTTTTGGTGACAGTTGAAAAGGTCATTGATGAGCTTAAGACATTCTGGGGAGAAGGAGTCTTATGTGGGACATTTGTGTATGGGTATGGAAATGGAAATAAACTGGAAGTGGAACTGGAACTGGAAATAAAGAGACATGAGTTCTAGATCCAGATTAGTCTTGCAACTGGACAAGTCACTTTCCTACTCTACAACTCAATTTCTTCTTTAATAGCACTGTAACTTTCAAAAGCCAAATATTTCTCCATGTCACCATATCCATGTACTATATTTATTATCTCTCACTAAACTACAAGTTCCTTGAGGTATTATGGGCCAGAACTCTGAACTTGAAACAAAGGATTCTTACAAGGTACTAAGTCATTGATAGGTACTAAGGTACTTACAAGGTACTAAGAAATTGATAGAGACAATAGTTATCTAATTTAGCATGGTTCAGTATGATTGACTTAATCCTACAAGGAAATGTTATGGGCCAGAACTTGAAACAAAGTATTAAGTGGAACTGAGGAGACAATGATTAAATGTAGTTTAGCATTGATTTAATTCTATAACAAATAATGATTTCTTAGTGATATAATGATTGATGTATACTCAGTGTGGAGCATATAAGCAAGAAGCTCTTAGGGCCAAAATAGGCAGGCCCACTAGAAACTCTTGGAGACTGAGACAGATTCATTCCATTATTCACTTTTGTTGTGTCTGGAGGCTGAAGCACAAACCTTTGGATTCAGAAAGATTCAGAGGGCAGAGAAGGAGGCAAGAGCTTAAGCCCACGGAACCAAAGAGAGAGATAGGCCTCTAAGAAAGCTAACCAGACTCCAGGAAAGGAGACAAGACTTTGAAAGAGACAATAAAGAGAGTTTAATCCCTGACTGCACTTGTGGTGATTACTGAACTGAAACAAAGGCTGCTCCCAGAGACCCCAAGAAAACTCATTAAGAGAACATTACATTGAGGGAAGACATATCTTTAGTTTTGTATTTCTATCTCCAGTGCTTAATAAAATGTATACCACAGAATAAGCACTTAATAAAAATTTTAAAGTTGTAATTATAAATTAATATATAATATTATATATGATATAATAAGTTGTTATAAATGTGTAAAAAGATAAAGTTGGGCTAAATTATCATTACAATCCATCCTATCTCTTTTATTGTAAAATTCTATGATCAAAAGTTTCTTCTAGCCTAAAATTGTATGTTTTATGTTCTAACACTATGTTTTAAAATTTCCTAAAAGAGATGATGTTCAATTACTATGTTCAAACTTCCTGTGATCTTAGGTCCCTTCCATTTCTTATAAACTATGATTCTAGAAGTCACAGAAATATAAGGACATATTAAAAGGACCAGAATTCTCCAAATGTAGATCAAAATTATGAAGTAACAAAGGTGGGGAAAATGAGCTTCTTTATCACATCCTAGAATTAAATTGAAGGTTTTCACTCACATCATGAGAACGTAGTAGTAGACATTTAGGACTAACGAAAGACCATTTTGCATTTACAGAATAAGTGGTAAATTTAGCGAAAGTGTTGGTCTTCAAACTGATGGATGTTTAAAATATAGATTTTAATAAGTTTAGGCCAAAATACACATGATATTAAAGAGACCATTGAGGTGAATGTCAAGAAAAAACTACACTTTCCAATAACCTATCCTTCCCTCTCTATCTATAGTAGAGACAGAAACCTGGACTTCTCCTCAACCAAATTTCATCCTTTATAACACAAATATAGGAATGCATATATCTGTCTGATTGGTTGAAATGTGTCACTAGTCAACTCTCTTAAATTCATATGGGATAAATTATTAAATTATAGACTTAGATTGTAAAGGATTTTAAAGGTCACTGAGTGCATCCTCCTCATTTTATAGGTGAGGGAACTGAAACCCATTCAGGATCACATATCAAGAAAATGTCTTTAGTTTTAAACCCAGGTGTTCTTGATGTCAAGTTACACTCTATCTGCTACATTACTCTTTATTCATAATTTTAAAGTCATTGGCTCTTATACTACTTGCAATTCACTTATTGTCATTGATGGAATCTTTGGATCAAAAGGTATAAATTTAAGCTCAATGTGACATTTTATTGTTAGAGTAAAAAGTCCTGATATTCAATGAGATAGTTATCCAAACATGGGTTTATATTAAATGGGAGAGGCTGTGATATGACAATAAGAGTATTGGTGGGATTCAAAAAATCCAAATTTAATTCTGGTTTTATCACTACTTTGTAGGAAAATCACTTTTTTAAAAACATACATTTCCTCATCTATTAAATCAGGGTGATGGATTAGATGATTCTATTATCCTATTTTCTATCTGTCAATGATCTAAAATCTCTTTTAGATTTAGTGCCCTTTGTGGCTCTAGCTCTAATATTTTATATAACAATATATGTTTTAAAGTTTCTTTAAGAATAATGCTCTGTGTTCTAAGATTCCTTTGATTTAGTATTAGTCCATGAATGTAAAAATTATCCTTTTTCAAAGGCAGAATTAAAGCTAAGTTGAGATCTTATTTTTTGTAGGGGAAGGGATAGAACATCACTGGAGAAAAATAATATTTAATTCATGTAAAATAATATTTTTCTGACATATTATCTGCTACAATTGACAGAGTACCCTTACTAATCTAGGAGTGGAAATGTTTCACAACAGTTTAGATACATAGTTTAGAAATTAGCTATTCAACAGACCTGCATTAAAATTAATTTGACAAAGTATACATTAATATACTTGACACTTTTCTGAGCAAGGGTTTTATTAGCTTCACATATGCATGAACTGGCCAGCCAAAGAAAAGCTCCCTGAAGAATGCAGGGGGAAGGAGACTCACCACCTTACCCTCCCACACTCAGGACTGTACCCTTTGGCCATCAGCACAGTACATCAAATTTAAGAGTCTTTAAATATTAAATATCAGTGTGCACCACAGAATGTAATAAACCCACTTTTCAAATAATGTTTCATTCTGTGACATCAAAATGTGTGAGGAGTATTCTTTTAACTATACTGTAGAAGTTAATTAAGTTCATTCAAAAGTTTATTGCAGGGATTCACTAAGACTACAGTAGGATATTTACAACCCTCCCAAAATGCAACACAGGGAAACTTTTGATATGTTGATAAGTGATAAGGATGTCATTTGGGGTTTATTTTTTAATAATAATTTAATTGTCATTGTAAAATGCCTCATAGTCAGGACAGATTAAATTGTCACACGAACCATTACTGAAATTCATAACCCCTATAAATGTAAAGTGTTTGTTGCGGTGCCGTAAATAATAGCACTTGTTCCAGGAAAATGAGGTGCCTGAAATAAATTAAGAAATACCCAAACATCTAAGAGCATTAGATTGCAACAATTTTCACTTGCTGATGGGAAGGCAGCTGAACAGGGAGGTGGATTCTTTCCCCAAGCAAGGTTCACTTATGATCTCACTAAATCCTGCACTCAGGAAGCTGTTGGCTATGCCTTCCTTACACTGAGAGACTCAGAGATCATAGCAAAATTTACCCTGAGGTTAGGGAGGTTATGAATTTCAGACAAATTTATATCCCTATGGTAATTGGGTAACCTTGAACAAGTAACATCATTGGTCTGGCCTTAAGCTACTTCATCTGTGAAATGGGAATAATAATACATATTCCCCTGAAGACCTGTCATGGCAAGATGGTCTAAAAAGTTACTTCCAATTTCCATATATGTGAGAGGCAGTATGATTCACACACATGAAAAACAGTCATGAAACTGGGAGTAAGGAAATGTGGGTTTTAGTCATTGCAGCTATAATTTCCTAGTGATGTGATGACAGCAAGAGGGATTGGGCTTGTGATTTCATTAGAATAGGGAATCCTCAAGTGAATAAACTTTGTAACAGTACACAACTGTGCAGGTTGTTATATATACTATAAATTAGTCTTAGAGAATTACTTTAGAGCATCAAATTGGTTACTTGTTCAGGATCACATGTATCAATATATATCAAATATATATATCAAAAACCAGATTTGAATTCAGGTCTGCTTCAGGGCAGCTAAATAGTGCAATGAATAGCATGCCTAGTCTATAATCAGAAAGACTTGCCAAATGAGATCTCAGATATTTACTAGTTGTGTGACCCTGGGCAAGTCACTTAACCCAGCTTAGCTCAATTTCCTCATTTGTAAAATGAGTTCTAGAAGGAAATAACAAACCCCTTTGTCAAGAAAATTTCAAATAAAGGTAACAAAGAGTGAATAATAACTTCCTGTCTTCAAGGAAAACTTTCTATGTACTATATCATACTACTTTTCCCACACAATAGCCAATTCTTGCTTAACAAAAGTGGATAATTTTACAAACTCTCCTTCCATTTTTAGAATTCCACATAAACTTGCCTCTCTTCCTTGGTTCTTCAGCCAGCAGCCAGAGAAACTTCAGTGCTTGAAGAATAGCTATGAGCAAGTCAATTAATTTTTATTTTTAATGCCAGTGTCTATCTACAAACTGGGTATGATGAAACTCATTTTTATCTATAGCATTGATATATCATATCTATATTTATATCTACATATAGATATATAAAGTACAAAAATACTTCACAAACTGCAAAAAGCTATATGGAACATGAATCATTATCACTGTCATCATTCCCATCACCATTATTATCACCATTATATTGTTCCATATATTTGAAAAGGACTATTTCCCTGTGAGTTCTTTGTATGTGAAGGAGAGAAGAAAGCCAAAGTCATCAGAAATAAGCTGTGGGTGAGCACAGGTGGTGGTGGGTGGGGTGGAGTGGAGAATCTCTTTATAAACTATTTAGCTCTGCCTTCCAAACCAAAGAAGATTCAGCCGTCAAAGATATGAGTAACTATGTTAGAAGCTTTGTAATGTGAAAGGGCAGCTTGGTGGTATAGTAGATAAAGTAGATGGCTTGTAGTTAAGAAGTTTCATCTTTTGAGTTAAAATCTCAGACCTATATAACTGTGTGACCCTGGGCAAGTCACTTGACAATGTTTGCCTGGTTTTCCTTATGTATAAAACAAACTGGAGAAGGAAATGGCAAACCATTACAATATCTTCACCAAGAAAACCCCAAATGGGATCATGAAAAAGTTTGACACTACTGAACAACAATAGCAACAGTGGCAAGAGTTAAGACTAACATATAGGAATGACTGCAGCCATAAAAGTTACATTGCATTTAATATATTGACCTTACAAACTATAAAGCTGCTACATATTTCCCACTGAAATAAATATAAATGCACTATACAATTCATTACCTATGATGATTAGAGATCAAGAAAAACAGATCTGAGAAAAAGATCGAGAGAGTAAATAGAATCAATTAATGGACTTTAAGACATTCAAGAAATCTGTTCTGTTTAGGAAGAGTAACAACTGGGATTCTGGAAATTTCTAGTTTAATCTTTGCCAGTAATTATATGGCTATATGACCTTTGACAAGTGGAATGCAATTTCTTTCTTTGAAAAATGAGATCAGAATGGTATCATAATTATCATGGTTGGAACCCTCATCTTTATCATCTAGTTTAAGAAGTCGGAGTCAGACTTTAAAATCATATTTTTGGGCTCCTTCCATTAAATTATACTATATATATATGTATATATATATATAGACAGATAGATATAGCTATAGATATGGATATAATGATCTTTATCAATTACTAACCTTTGAATCAAAGGACCAGGTTAGGTCACTTTCTACCAGTATGAATTTAGGCAAGTCACTTAGCTTCTATAGATCTCCATTATCTTTTGTGCACAATGAAGAAGTTGGACTACATGATACTCAATGTCCCTTCTAACTTTAAATTTATAAATCTATGTTCCTTTCCAAAACTAAAATGATGTTTCAAGGTTCCATTTGGCTTCAGTAGTCTATGTTTTAAGGACCCTTAAGCTCTAGTATTCCATAGTTTATACTCTAACATTATGGTTTTTTTTTTTTTTTTTGGTTAAAGAAGAGAAATGACCAGTATTAGGTTTCTTTCTGTTTTAACATTTTAAACAATTCACATCATCCAGTCTAATTACTTTATCAGGAACCTCATGAGATGTGACTCTCAGAAACTACAGAGATGCCATTTCATAAATCATGAATTATATACACTATTGAAACAAGAAGTATTTGAGAAGATAATTCCAAATGACTTCTTTGCACATCTTTCTGATTCATCTTTCTCCACAGACTCTCAAGTAAGAGAAATATTGGTCAAAGTATAAGAAATAGACAAAGTCACATTTCCACTTTTGATAGTAGTACTTTCCCTCTAAAATCCAAAGCAACTCTCATTTTGAAATTATGACCAAATTCACAAAATATTTGGACAAAGAGAAGACAGAGGGGAGGAAAATAAGAGAGTCAGAGAATTCCATTCCTCAGCCTCACAATCTATTATGGAATATACCCACCAAATCCCTACTGCATTTAACAACACAGCAGGAAATCACCTTGAAGAGACTTCTACTCCTTCTCCCAGACTGAAATAAAACAAAAGATTCCTTCTTATTGAATTGAAAATGCAGGGATAGTGGCTGAAAAAATAATAAAGTTATAAAAATTTGTTCCTTTTTAATAGAATTTTGTGTTGGTAGTGTAAATTCATGTAAATGTCACTTTAAAAGGGGATACAGAATTAAAAACCCAATAAAGTTAGACGGCACCACGGGGGTGGTAGAGAGTAAATTGAGAGAATATTTGATTAGATTTCAAATGCTGCTTTTTTTAATTTGTGGAGACCTCTCTTCCCCCCTCCCAGCTTTATTAGATGTCCTCATTCCCAGCAAGTTCCCTGGGCTGAAGAAGGCCTCCTTCATCTCACTTTCAATTTTACATTAGCTAGGCAGAGCAATTCCTATTTCCCACTTGCAAGCATTTCTTAGTTATTAGTCAATCCCCATGACAAAGCAGAACAGGAGGTGTCATGTCTATTTGACCAGCAAGCAAATGGAAGCAGAGAAGGATTAAATAAGTTTGTCAAAGCCATAAATTCATACTTAGGCTTTGGTAGGGGGTCTCCATTATAAGTTTTTGTCTATGCTGTTATGCAACTGACTTTCTGTTAGTCAGGGCTTACTAGGGAAAGTTCTTACAGGTAAAGATGGTGGAGTCTTAGTGGTCTGGACTATTTATTTACAAGGAGAATTAGGTCTGAAATCAGAAAATGTGCATTCAAATCTAGTTTCTACCACATGCCATCTCTGTGACTCAGAGAATGTCATTTAATCACTCTTTGCCTCAGTTTCCTCATTTGTCAAAAGAAGGATTGCAATATATGGTCTTTAAGATATGAATCAACTTCAGATCCTTTGATCTTCATGCTGAATATACTTTATATAGTACTTTTTTACAAAGCTCTTTGAATTCTATTGTTTTATTAAATCCTTCTAATACTCATATTGCACAAATTTGTGTCTTCATTTAGCAAATAAAGGATATGGGTATTATTTTTTTCTTGAAATTTAGAATCCTAATGAAATATTTTTCTTCACTTGGGCAGTACTCACAGAAGAGATGCTTATCTGCACAGTGATTAATTCTGTATATGGTCTTATACAAGCTATAAATGAACAAGTAAGTGTGAATGAATAGAAAAGATAGCAAGGATTGTAGAAATCCATTAAATAACATGCAGCTGGTAAAAAGAAAGTATTGATTTAATAGTGATCTGGTTTTGAATTGGGCAAAATTGAATGGTCTTCAAACAGTTAAAAAAGGAACCAATGACCAAAGGTGACAAGTTCTGAGATTGTTTGAATCTTTCTACAATGCTTTTATAACTTAGTCATTGTAATAGCCCAAACTACTAGCCAGTCTGTTCCTGGATAGGCATGACTCATTCACTTAAGGCTTCTCAAGTCTAGTATTTCTTAAAAGTCATGAAACATTCATGATTTTTTCCAGAAATTCTTTCCTGGTTAGTCTTAGAGACAGCACTGGCTATTAAAGTTCAAAAATCAGCTTGAAAAATAAAATGTTTTAATAGATAGGATGCAGATTTTTATAGCATAAAACATGGAATGTTGAAACTGGAAAATACCTTAGAGTCATCTAGGACATTTTACAAAGGAAGAAACTAAGGCAAAGAAAGGTAAAGTGACTTTCAAAACTGAACTTTTTCTAGTTTTCCCATGGTGGGTAACCTGCTCTAGTGCTTTGCATATGCTTCATACATTTGCTTAGTAGATGAATACCATATCTTGATAACTTTAGTTTCACTGGGGGCAGAGAAAAATGATTCTAAATGAGCCTGAGAAAATCTCTGAAATTAAAGCATATTTTCAAAGTAATGCAGTTTGATTACTTTATATACTGATGACTTGGACTTCCAAAGCCTTAGCAAATATAGTTAGGGAAAAATGCTTTAATGAATAGAAATGCATGTCTTGTAATTAACATATTGATAGTTTACTTATAAAATAGATGCTTTAAATGTATTTGAAATGCTAATGATCATCAGCAATTTAAACATTCCCCTTCCTATTTTTACCTTCAATTTGCTAAGCTAACATTTTTTAAAAGATAGCATAAATAAAAACATTTTTTTTTTTTTTGTTGTTGTTGTTCATGGTGTGTGCCTGTTTCACATCTCCTTGTTCCCACTCCTCACTTTTCAATCTTAGGGTTTAATTCTTATCTATTGTACTGGCTTCTCCAAGTCTAGTGAGATGTTGGGTACCTGGTGATGATTGATTTGAATCATAAAAACTATTAATGAGAAAAAAGCTCATTAAGTGAAGTAGGAGGATCTTTGCTAACAATTCACCTTTCTGCCTTGATACCAGCTGGAGGCCACTTCAAAGCCAAACAAGGAGGAGTAGTAGACAGACTCTTTTCAATTGGAATTCTTTGATCTTATTTGAGACTGTCTACATAGAATAATGGTGAGACTAGTAGATTGAACAGGCAAGAATCCTCTAGCCCCAAATGTACATTGTTTATTTATTCCAAACAAAACAAATCTTGCTGGAGAGTCATTAATCATGAATCACCAATCCTTTCTACTGTGTAGTTCCAATTATTTAAATTCTCAGCAAGGTCAAGGGATGAACTGTTTTATTTTAAAATAATAATAACAATAAAATGAATCACAGTATCACAGAACTGGAAGAAACCTCAGAAGTCATCCAAAAGTAAGGAATTCCCACTATAATATTATTGACAAATAATCAGTTTTTGCTTGAAGACTTTCAATAATAGATTCTACTTTATAAACATATATATCCATTGTTCCAAACTTTCATAAGTCTGGTATGCTTGCTCCACTTTATGAATTTCTTTTCTAAAATGTGAAAGCCTAAGTTAAATACAACATTCCCAAAATGATCTGACCAGAGGAGAGTACAATGGTATTATCACCCTTTTTGTTCTTATCACTTTATCCATTTCAGCTAAAGATCAATTTACCTTTTGGAACTGCAATTTAACACAGTTGATTCATTTGGGGTTTGCAATTAGAAACATTATCACATTGATCATCCTTCAAAAAAACACAAAACAAAACAAAATAAACAAATAAAAAGCTTTTTCACATTAAATTGATATTCTTTAATGATCAGAATATTCAAATTTAAGTAATCTGGATGTTAGATTATTGTAAATTCCAGGTTTATACATACAGCCATTCCAATTTTGTAAAAAATTGCCTTTTTTTTTTTTTTTTTTTTGCCAAGGTAATTGGGAATAAGTGACTTGCCCAGGGATACACAAGTTAGGAAGTGTTAAGTGTGTGAGATCACATTTGAACTCAGATCCTCCTGACTTCAGGGTTAGTGCTCTATTTATTGTGCCACCTATCTGCCCCAAGAAATGGCATTCTAAATAAAAAGCTTTTATTAAAAAAAAATAGCATTCTATTCAAGAATCAAAACGTGCTTTCATGTCAAAGTGGATCCTTGAAGGAAGACTTGGCTTAATATGAATTTTCTTAAAAAAGGCAAATAGTTTTAATGTGGTGTGTGTGTGTGTGTGTGTGTGTGTGTGTGTGTACTATAATAGTTTTATTTTCTGTAGCACTTTAATATTGTACAGTATTTTTCATGAAAATAATTTGAAGGAGGTAGTGTATATATTATTTTGTCCATTTCACAGAAGTAACTAAATCTCAGAAAAGTGAAATGTTTTGCTTAAAATTGTGAAGTAGCAGAAGTACTTCCTTTACATAGAAGATACCAGTACTTATGCCCAAACTAATATTCTTTCCATTACTTTCTTTGTTAATTACTCTTATTATATACTTGATATGTTTTTTTTTCTTTCTAAGAATCAATGTTAGAAAGAAAACAAAACAAATCAGAATTCCCTTTTGGTGTTGGTGAAATTTGGTGATATTTCTATCTAGTTTTAAATGAGTAGACAATATTTTTTTTTTTCAAAATCAACTCATTGGTATCTTGCAACATAACAAAGATTTCAGAAGCTCCTATCACTCAGGGTCATTGATACAGATGAGGCAATGAAATCATTTCAATCAAAACAAGATATGTAGCAATGTAATGGGCTAAAACTGAGTTGATGCACTGAGGTCCCAGCACAAGGCTAATTACCAATTGGACAATACTCTATTAGCATATGCTTGGAGAAAGAATGGCCCTGCCCACTACTCTGTGCAGGTTTGATCTGTTGGTGTATAGAGAGATTGAGGAGGATTTAGAGGGTGAAGCAGGAAGACTGAGGTGGCTCAGAGGGAAGAAAAAAGAGGAGATTCCTGTGTCTGTCTTCTCTTCTCTCCCTTGGATAAAGAATAAAAGTCAAGGACTTTCGCTTATCCTGACTCTGGCTGATTTTAAAGTATCCAGAGTGCTAACACGGTCTTCACATAGCAATGCTTGGTTTTCCATAATTAGCCACTGATATTTTTGGGCTAAATCATTATCCTCTCACTGGACTTAATTTTTTTTTAAATGCTACCAATAGGAAGATGCACCGTGCTGCATCTTTCTCCTGGTAGCAATTTTTAAAATAAAAAGTTAGATCAAAACTTGTCATGAGTAAGTTTATTGGACACATTTCCTTGCTTGAGAAGCAGAGTGTTTTAACAGAAGGAAGGTCTGAATTCAAATCCTGCCTCAGATACCACCTATGGGACTCTGAGCAAGTCACATCACTCTCATCCTCAGTTTTCTCATCTCTGAAATGTATATGATAATAATAGCAAGTAACAAAGAGCTACTGTTGAGAACAAATGAGACAATGTATGTAAAGACATTTTATAACCTTGAAGTACTTTTTAAATCAAATGTAAGTATTCTTTTACATGACAGCTTTTCAAATATTTGAAGACAGCTCCAGTTATCACACGATCTCTAGTTTTTCTGACATTCTTTTCTCTATCTATTTAGGGTTGCATTTGGTGCCTACTTAAAAAGTACACATCAAAATGAAGGGAAGGAAAAAAAAAAGATGAGAAGGTAGATATGAAGAACTTTTTTTTTTTTTTTTACTTTACCATGAAACTGCACTGTCCCATATAGGTATTTCAAAAATCAATTATGCAGAATTAGGAAGTCTGGACTACTACTACACAGCCTCTCCCATATCTTTGCTAAGTGAAATTACATAATCAGTGACCTATAGAAACTAAATTAAGTCTATTTTTAGTCACTAAGTTGGGTTCCTCCATAACAGACTTTGGAAGACTTTGGAAGTCTTCAAGCAGATGCTGGATAACTTCCTGTCAGGTAAAGTATGATGGTCCTTTATATGTGAATTGGACTAGCTGACCACTGAGGCTCTTTCTAAGAAATTTCATGATTATTGAATACTCCATCATCTAAGGCATGAATAAAGAAAACTATGGTATGATTCCCTACAGAGCAATTTGTATGAATAGTACCAATTATGTATAATCCCAATCCCTACAAATACTTTGGTATTAAGGTGGGTAATGGGATTATGAAATTTTTGCAGCACTTAGGCACATTCTGATTACTGAGTACAGTGAGATCTATGATTATAGGAATAAGAGTATTTCTTTCTAAAATAGAATTAAATATAGGAACATACTATTAACTATTTTTAATTAGTTTTTGAAAAATGCAACAAAATGTTTACATTATAAAGAACATTAGAAGGTATGCGTTTTAGCTTTTTTAATATATAAAATGATGTCCTATGAGGTAACAAAACCATAGGGTTCATAAGAGACAGAACAACAATTCAAATTCAGTTCTCTTAATTCTTTTTAGTACTTCCAATCTTTCTATTGCACTTGAAGTAAAAACATCACAGATGCAGAATGAAAAGACTAAAATCAGAACAATTTCCATGATCACCACAAAAATGTAAAAGATAACAACTTCAAAAGACTTCAGAACTCTGATTAAAGTAAATCTTTAAAATTGCGATTTTAAAGATTGCTGATAAAGCATTTCTTCCAGCTTTTGTTAACAAAGTGATGGACCAAAGGCACAGAATGAGACATGCAATTTCAAAAATATTTCTTTTGAATGATTGCTATTATTATTATGAGTAGTAGTAATGGTAGTAGTGGTAGTAGTGGTAGTAGTAGTAGTAGTAGTAGTAGTAATAGTAGTAGTAGTAGTAGTAGCAGCAGCAGCAGTAGGAGGAAAAGGAGAAGGAAGAAGAGGAGTAGGAGTAGTAGGAGTAGTAGGAGTAACTAAATATTTGGGTTATGTTTGGGAGAGGAATTTAGTGAAGAGATATATAGATAAAAGCTTTTTTAAGAAAGAAAAGGGCACCTATAAATATTTTTAAAATAAGTTGAAAATAAATTCAGAAGGAAAAAATAGACGAATTTTATTAATATGTTAACTTTAAAATAGACTTTAGAAGCTGTAACATAATTTCACAGTTTCATACATCTTCTTTTAGGTTCTTTTTTTTATATTGGAATGTGTATTTGTTGATGATAGTTTATAATAAAAAAGAAACAGCATTATACAGGGCATTTAGGTCTATAACAATAATGTCTTTAGTTGTGAGGTAAGCAATATGGTGATAAAAATCAGTTTGAATCTCAGGGGAGATGATACTCTTGGGAGTTGAGTGGGGATATGAAGCCTTATTGACTGTCTGATTTATGTTTGTAATAGAGTTAGAATTAAACATTAGAAAGGTATACAAAGGCTTAGGGAAACACAAAAATTTTTTTTTCTTAACTCTGACTTCAAAGTTGCAAAATTTTTGTCTCTATAACTTGCAGCGATTTACTTTTATGAAAAATCAAGCTTCATTTTTATAATCAGTTTCTGGTAAATAATGCTAAAAATAGCTCATATTTCTATGGAGTTTTGAGATTTGCAAAACATTTTCCTTAC
The DNA here is from genome assembly GCF_016432865.1 of Antechinus flavipes. Taxonomy (NCBI): domain Eukaryota; kingdom Metazoa; phylum Chordata; class Mammalia; order Dasyuromorphia; family Dasyuridae; genus Antechinus; species Antechinus flavipes. The sequence goes on along the minus strand of NC_067399.1, from coordinate 460,751,566 downwards.
AACAGTCCTATGAGGTAGGTAGCCTAAACATGGTCATCCCCATTCTATATATCAAAAAAAAAAAAGAAGAAGAAAATAACAAGTAACGTGTTGATGATACCAATCACACACTAGTAAGACAGAAAGAAGATGGTAATTTTCAAGCTTTGTTAAAAGCACACAGTACCTTTTTCAGTTCTGATCTGAAATGACTAACTGAACAGTGGGAATTTCGGCACTTTCTCTGGATTCAGGGGTCATCAGTTTTCTCACCTATAAAATGAGGGAATTCCACTAAATTTTCCCAAATATCCTCTTAAACTAAATCCTATAGTCTGATGAGATATGTGTAAGAAGAGCCAGCTATACCTTATTAATGATATGAATGTGAAATAATGCTAATCATTTCATATCTTATCATGGTCATATTATGTAGAGTATAATTGAATTGGAATGAAGATCTACTTGTATAAAGGGGAAGTCCTTCTAAGTATATATGTATTTGAGCAACATTCCCTGGTGAGTGAATATCCACATTCCTAACTACCAGCAAACATAGGACAGCTTACTCATATCCCAGAGGAAACTAGGATAAAACCTGTCCAAATTCCCACTGAATCTTGTTTCAGGCCCATTCACTACTGATAAGGAGGAGTTGTGCTCTGAAGTGAGAATTTAAAAATGTTCATGGAAGAAAGAAACCAGTCAGGCAATGCTTACGTGGAAAGGAGTTAGCCAAGTGCAAAAAAACTGGTCTAAACATTTCTCTCCAGACTTGAACACTTCTCCCCCCTCCCCTTTTCATGCTCTGATAACTCCCCAAAGGCCAAACTTCCCATGCATGCAGGGGAAGAAAACATCAGGCTTTTCTTGCTAAGAAAAGGCATATTTTTCAATCTGTTGAACAATATTTTTGAAAAGTGATGAGCAGGTAAAAACAAAGTCTTAGAACAACAGGACCTCCTCCGTCTATAACTAAGGTGCAATTATAGCCACATGGTCCCTCATTGAATTCATATTACCAAAAAATGGCAGAACTGGAAGGGACTTTACAACATAAAAAGTTATGTCACAGACTACAGAATAGAAGATCTAAAAGGTTCTGACTACATTGACTCTAAGTGCATCGAATGCTGTACCTTTTATTAGGTGGAAGCCAATTTACAGGGAATTCCCTGTAAGAGAAAAAAAAAAAAAGAAACCTCCACTAATGCAGATAAGGCTCTGTTCTTCAATTAATAGTATTAGAGTCATTTGAAGGCAATAAGAATTAAAGTGTCTCGTATGTGCTAGGGATGGGGCTTCAACCCATGTTTTTCCTAACTACTATCATACACTTAAAATAAAGAATAATAGCTTATATGATAAAACATAGGGCAGAATATAGGACAGGAATTAAAGTTCTAGAAAAAAGTTCAGAACACTGAACATTAGACTGTTGAATGATTCATCACAGATTGTTAGATGTAGAAAAGATATGAAAATTCATCCATTCCACCCCCTATCTGAGAATGAATCTTATCATAACAGATGTGTACTTGGTGTCTTATAAGGAGAAGGTTATTGCAACAGGGGAAAGATTTTTTAAAAAAGAAGAGACATAGTAAGATATACTATCATGAGTTGACTCATCATCTAATTCTTTATCCCAGATCAGCTTTAATTGTCAACTACCTTGTACATTTCATTGTAACTCCCTATATTCTCATAGGATAAATAATATAGATATGCTAATCCTAATTTTGCAGGTAAAACAATTTAAATTCAGTCCTAGAATTAAAACAATTCAATAAATATTAATCACCTACCATATTTCAGGTACTTTCCTCAGTGTTGAGGATAGAAAGTAAAATACAGAACTCTATTCCAAAATATAGTCCTTCTTCTCCTGTATTATTAAGAGTTTTTTCATAACACAACAAAGCTCTTTTAACAAGTTTAGTTCAACTTTTAAAATGTAGTCTTACTTTTCCAGTAGGTTTGATGAAACTTTTTATCCAGGGATAGTCACATATTATTTTTTATGCAATGCAGTGGAATAGAAAGCATAGAAATTTTGTGCTCATCATATACTATTGTTGTTACTATGAGGACTGTTCTCCTACTTCTTCTTGCTTCATTTTGCATCAGTTCCTGTAAATCTTTCCTGTTTTTTCTGAAACCTTTCTGTTCATTTCTTAAAGCACAATAGCATTCCCTCACAATCATGTGCTATTGTTCAGACATTCCACAACTGATGAGCATCCCTTCAATTTCCAATTCTTCATCAACACAAAAAGAACCAACTATAAATATTTTTGTGCATATAGATCCTTTTCCTTTTTTAAAAAAATCTTTGGAATACACATCTATTAATATAATTAATTGCTGGGTTAAAGGATATATACAGTTTTATAGCCCTTTGGATGAAGTTCAAAATTGTTCTTCAGAATACTTGGATTTGTTCACTACTCCATCAACAATATTTTATTGTCTCAATTTCTCCACATCCCTTCCAACACTTGTCATTATTCTTTTCTATCAGAATTTGCTTTTTTAGGTGTTATTTTCTTTATTATTTTTCTCTACCTCCTTTACTAAGCTCTTAACTCTATTTTCTCTACAATTTAATTATATTACTTTCATTTAGTTTTCCAATTTTTCCTCTACCTCTCTTATTTGATTTTAAAATCCTTTTTTTAATGCTTCTAGGAATCTCTTTTGGCCTGAGACCAATTCAAATTTTTTCTTTGAAAATTCAGATATATGTTTTGATGTTTTCTTATGAATTTGTGTTTTGACCTTTCTTGTCATCACAGTAATAAAAGTTAGGTGTTGTAGTAATTTGCTTATTTTTCAAGCCTATTTCTTTACTTTTCAATTTATGTTAAAGTGGTTCTCTGCTCCTAAGGTGAAAAAGGCACTATCTCACGCTTTAGGTTTATATGTTTCTATTTTCAGAGATAGTTCTGGGAGTTTGTAAGTTTTCAGTTCTTTCAAAGTGGTGTGATCTAAGGAGAGATGTGATCACTTCTCTCTTGGCTTATGCTCTGCTCTGTGGGTCACCATAAGTACTCTTTTCCATTTTGGAAATATGACTAGTATACCTGTTTTCCTCTTTGGACACCCTCTAGTGTGTTCCCCCTTATCAGAGATCTTTGACTCAGAGTCACAAATGAGCAAGGAAAAATCCTGCACTCAGTTCCAATAGAGTCTTTTGTAATCTCCTATTGGACAATTGCCTAACCCCCTTACTGGATGTGGGCTGAGAGTTAGAGAAATTACAGCTACTTTTCAGTCACCCCAAAGTCTGCTACTTGATTTCAGGGGTGCAGTTTACTCTGGACAATGCTCTGTTCTCTACCCAGTGAAAAAAGATTTTTTTCTGCTGACTTTCTAAGTTTTCTTTAATTAGAAAATTATTTCACCCAATCTTTTGTTAGGTATGCAACTTCAAATTTTATTTTGTGGTGTAAAGTTGTTTGGAGGGGAATTGGGGAGAGTTCAGGTTAATCTCTGCCTTTACACCACCATGCTTTCTTATTATTTCTTTAAATAGTACAGGGTTGAGTTGTTTCAAATATCATTTTTTCTCTCTCTCTCTCTCTCTCTCATTATTTCTTTTTTTTCTTTATTAATTTTAATCTTTGTCTTGACAAGCCAATGCTCTGTACAAAGATTGAGGAAAAGCTTCTATATCAAAAAATGTTTTTTTTCCTATATGTTAAACTATCAACTAATTTATTGTTATATTATAATTTGATAATTACTGATAATATTTCTAATTTCTTTAAATAAAATGATTGTTATATAAAAGTGTGATAATTATGTATGGTCTATAAATGTTTAACCTTTTTCATTCCTTTTTCTTGAACAACACTTTATCATATATAATTCAACACCTTCACCTTTTGCCATATTTGTGTTGAAGTTATCTAGTACATATTGATTTAAATTGAAGGCTTTTGTAAAAGTTCTCTACCTTCTCATTTTCAGCAACTAACATTAGTGTGTAAGATACAATTATTTTCATGATAATGTTTTTGTAAATTCTCCTCATCAGTGCTGTATTGTGGGATGACCAGATATCCCATGAAATAATATGCTTATTATATTTGAATACATATTCTGAAAAACTTTGCTAGCTCCTTTTCTTCTTCCATTTTTCTATATAGCTGCAGCTTCTTTAGTTTTGTTTAAGGAAAAATGTTGAAGTCATTATAATTCAGTAACTCAAGAAATATATTTTATATTTTCACTGGTGATTAGAGAAGATTTCACAGAGTACTAAAAATCAAATTAAAGTTTGCATATGGTTTAAAAACATCATTATTATAATTCTTTGCTTCTTTTTGCTATTCTGCTCCTGCCATTGTAGAGTTAGAAGGGGACTGTTTAGGATTTAGGACTATTTAGTATTTTTCCCTTGTCTTAACTGTTGCCATGGGAAAAAAAAATCATTACTGATGGCCTGTCTACTGTACAAAAGCCTCTTCATGCTGAGCTGGGGTGGTCCTCAGAAGCAGATTCACTTTGTTATTATAATATGAACTGTAGCTTTTCTAAGTTGGTAAAACCTGTGAAAATTAATGTTCCTTGACTATAGCTTTTGAGATCCCAGAGTCACCTCTCTGCTATCATGAAGTTTGGAAGTAGGATTTTGTGGAAGATATCATATACATGATATATCAGATATTAGATATAATATATAAGCATAAGGAACATTTAAAAGACAATATTGTATAATGAACAAAGATCCAGTCTTGGAGTCAAGAAGATCTGAATTCCTCTGACAATATTACCTTTGTGACTTGTGGCAAGTGACTGAACATTTCCTAGTTGCCTCCAAGCATTTCTCTAAATTAGTAGTTCTGATCGGCTTTGGTAGAATTTTTTTCTTAGGAGAAACTCCATATAGTATAGTCTTTAAGGTTTGCAAATTCTTTTACATATGTTATCTCATTTATTTATGTTGCTACTTGGAAAAACTCTGTGAAGCAGGTGCCATTTTCCCCATGTTGCAAATAAGGAAAATGAGTCAGAGAAAGATTATGTGATCTGCCAACAGTTACACAGCTAAGTGTCTAAGGTAGGATTTAAACCTATTTCTTCCAGACTCCAGGTCTGACAATTTATTCATTGTACCTCCCAGCTGATATCATAGCTCCAGACTCCTCTGTCCTACTCCACTTCCTCCAAAAAATAGTGAAATAAAAATCTTCCTGGTCCTTATTCCCAGTAGAGATCGTCCAGTGGAGATATTAGCTTGATCCTGATCTTTCTTCTGGTCAGTTACAGAGAGAACTTTTGGTTTGGGTGAGGAGGAATAGAGTTGAATGTTATGTCCTTTAACTTTGTTTCCAAGTGACTTTGGTCAAGCTGTTTTCCTCTCTGGGATTCCCCTTTTTTAAAAAATAAAACGAGAGGGTCTGGCTAGATAATCTCTGAAAATCTTTTTCATACAAAACTATTCTCTGCAGCTCTGATGCAGAACCATCAGTTCCTTTAAAGGTCTGAGATTGAGAGAGAGAGAGGACAGAGGAAAGAAGAGAAGAAGCTACTTTGTCTTCTGGATTTGCATTAACTCCAACCGGAGGGAGCAGGGAGGGAGGCCTTTGAGCAGTGAAGAGGTTCCACCTTGCCCTGGGAGATAAGTGGAAATGTTGATTTCCAGAGGCCTGAGCAGCTGAACTGCAATACTGGCTGCAGTTATTTATATTCCTCTAACAGTCTTGTTTACACAACCTGCAAGGATGCAAATCAATATGAGGAAGTGGCGGAGTTGTTGAGGTGTGCAGCCCGAAGGGGCTCTGGGGATTGGCTTTAGTCATGTAGTGTTAACACAGCTACACATGGCTACCCACACTTTTGCATCTGAGGGAGAGAAAGAGAGCACTCATTACCTAGGACGCCACACTGGCCAGAGCCTTATGCTTTTATGTGTGTATGGATATATGTGTGTGTACATATAAATGTGTGTGAGTTTTTTCTTCATTTCTTTCTTTTTTTTTCTTTCTTTCTTTTCCTTCCTTCCTTCCTTCCTTCCTTCCTTCCTTCCTTCCTTCCTTCCTTCCTTCCTTCCTTCCTTCCTTCCTTCCTTCTTTCCTTCTTTCCATTCTTTCTTTTACAATTTATCTATGTATCTATCTCTGTATCTCTGTATTAATCTATTTATCCATCCATCCATCCATCTATCTCACAGTGGGAAAATGTACTTCATAATATTGACTTCCCTGCTACCCACTCCTCATTCTACACAGCCAGTCAGTTTCTTTTGGCTGAAGTTTATTTCTTTCCATCTTGCCAGCAAAGATAATCAAATTCATCCTATGCCCCATTCTGTGAAGTTGTTATTAGCCCTTATTCTATTATCTGAGTGATCTCAGGCAAGTCTCATTCTCTCTTCACTTCTTGTTCTTATCCTCTATAACATGATAGCATTGGACTAGATATTCTATAAGCCCCTTCCAGCTCTCACATTCTATGTTCTGAGGTCCATTTCATTTATTTGATTTTTCCATTCTGAGTCTACTTTTTAATGGATTTTAACATTGTTTGAATACTTGAATCTCAGAAGGCCATCTTGTTAAATAGAAAGGATATTGTTCTAGGAGGATTTGAGATATTAGCTGTGTGACCTGGAGCAAATCATGTTACTTTGCTGAACCTCTGTTCCCTCATCCATTAAATGAAGACAGTACTGTAATCCTTGCACCTCTCTGTCTCATAGGACTGTTGTGAAACTCCACTGGCAAAATAGATGGGGAAAGCAATTGGTTTATGGTAAAGCATTATCATCAGCTCCTTATAGAAGGAGTAACTGAGGCCTAGTTTGCACAGTTGGACAGAATTATTCAGAAAATCATTCTCATCTCCTGATTCCTAGTCAAGTGCACCATTTCTGGATATGACGTTTCCTCAGTAAGATGGGTTTGTTGAATTTTTTAAAAATTCAAACAACTTGTGATGATAAGATCAGAATTCCTTTTAATCAGAGATTGGAGGGTGTGTGTGTGTGTGTGTGTGTGTGTGTGTGTGTGTGTTCAACAGTCCTTGATTCTGTTGCCACCTCTGGTACTCATGAGTTATGTAGTCTTGACAAAAATATAGTATACTTGACTAAAAGTGGGAAAACCTGAGTTTGAATCCTAGTTCTGTCATTCTTTAAGGAAAAGGGGAAAATGCACTCATCAGGTTTAAATATACCTTATCTAACAGGATGAAAATTGGGTCACACATCTATGTAATGAGGTAGCTTTTCTTTGTAGCCAGTCAGAATCATTTGTGTAAAAGGATTTCTAAAAAAATTATCCATTTAATACTGAAGACAAGAGACCCTTTAATATGATATCTTAAAGGGAAGATCATGGAATTGAATAGGGACTCTTACTCCACTTAAAGGAGTAGGCATTGGGGACAGTGGAAGAAGGACATTGGGGCAGTTCCATGATCCTTTCTTTATACTAAGCCAGACTGACACCTTCAAACCAGGCAAATGTATCAATAACGTTAATCCTGGGGAGAAGACAATCAGCTCTAAAGTAGAACTTAGAAATATGTGAGAAGGCAACCAACCAGAGATGTTAGTAGGGAGATTTAGGCCTGAAGATCTTCAAGTCACAGAAAGAAAAGGATGTCAAAAAATTTTGATTCTCAGGTTTATGTTTTCAGATCAGCTCATGGTAGTATCATGAACAATTCTTATTCAGATTCTATCCTTCTCTACTCACAGAAAGAATGGAAGAATGTTTTGATTCAAATCCTAACTTCATCTAGTGCCAGTTTTATGATGGTGAGCAAAGAATTGAACCTCTTGGATTGCCATTTTTTTCTCATAAAATGGAAGAAATAAAACCTGTACTCTCTACTATGAAAGATTTTGTGAGAAAAATATTTCACAAACTTTATTGTTATTTATTGTTGTTGTTAGCAACACTTAGACAGAATGGACTACCTTATTATGTTATAATTGTGCAAAGTGTTAATTAAGATTAAGGAAGGAAAAGTTAATTTTTTCACTTAGGGGAATGCTGTGACTTTTGAAGATTTTTCTGAAGAAGGGAAGCTGTGTTTGAACTGAGCTTCAAAATATTGGAATTTGTTGAAAAGAGAATGGTAATAGACATCTAAAGTATAGAGAACAGTTTGAGCAAAATTATGAAAATAAACATGGGGTGTATTTATATATATATGATAGGAAATACAGGAATGATTCATAAAGTACATAAAAAGAAGTAGAATGATTTAGTCCCTAGAAAGTTCAGAGGTAATTCGTTGTTGGGTGCCTTGAATGTCAGATTGAACTTTATTTGGCAGCCAATAGGGAATTATTGAAGATATTAAGCTGTTTAAAACAGTTCTGTTTTAAAATGTCATGTATTATGATTTCATCCTTGTGACCAAAAGAAATCAGTTTCTTCTCCATTTCTTAACCTGCCTTTACCTGTCTAATTTTATGAGGCTTCCATGATCCTAGCACTTTCACAGGTTTGTAATCCTCAAGTTTTCATTCTTCCTTATCTGCCAAATATATAATCATTTGCCAAACTGCATTGTTTCTGCATTCATAATATTTCACATTTATGCCTTTCTCTCTCCTTATCTGGCCACAATTTTAGTTTTGGTCTTTATCAACTCTCATATTGCAATAACCTTTTAATTGAGCTTCTTGCTTCCAGTCTCTTCCCTCTCTAATCCTCTTCACAAAGCTGCCAAAATAATCTTTCTCAATTACCATGACCATGTTACACCTGTGTTCAAAAATCTTCAATGACTTCCTGTTGCCTGTGGGGTAAATCCCAAATCCTCATTTTATCCTTTAAAGACTTTAATTATCCGACAGACTCCAATCTGCCTTTTAAGATCTTTCTTACTACTCCCCTTCATATGTTCTACATTCCAACCAATGTGCCCTAGTTTCAATTCATAGATATTCTCTCTTCTGCTTTTTATATTTGATATGTTAGAATTCATAAGTTTCATTCACTGTTCAGCTGAGTTACCACTTCATATAGGAAGCCTTTCTTGGTCTCTAAGTTTTTATTGCTCTCTTGAATTTCAAATTGTCTCACATTTCTTTATCTGTGTAGGAGTTGTAAACCCAATACAATGTAAGATCTTTGAAAGCACATTTTCCCCTTTCAATCTCCATTATCTTGCACATAATATTTATTTAATAAATGTTTATTGAACTGAAGAGAAGGAGCAGATCCTACTGCTCCCATTTTATTAGTAGAGACTTGGGGCTTGGGTTAAAGTGTCACTAAAGATCATAAAGCAAGATAGTTACAAATCTGGGACTTTCTTGCGAGTTTGCATTTTTCTTGGGTTGGAGAAAGAGGAATGAAGACTGGAAGACCATCCTTGGTCATTTTTAATTCATCATTTTGCCTCTGAAGATTTATTAAATACTGAAACTGCTTTTCATCTTTTTTGTACTTATGTTTGCAAACTCAGAGTAAAGAAAGGGATAAAAAAAAAAAAACTATTAAAACAAGATCCTTGCTAGTTTATGGTAATTAAAAGCAATAAATATTCTTTCCCACAATGCTGAAAACCTCCAATAGCCAGTGGGTCAATACTGTTTTCCTAGTTAGGATGGTAATAAATCTTAATTCTTCTTGAGTGGAAATAAGGAAAGGGTTTTATTCATGAATTCCATGACTTGGTGCTGCGACATTTTCAAAATAAACACTCTTGGAATGAGGAGTTTCTCTATCAAGTGGCTTAATCTGCCCTCTTCAACCTGCTTCCTTCAGGGCTGAGGATGCCTTTCTCTGGTGGGCTTTTATTAAGCCAATAACAGTTTCCTTGTCCATCACAAGAACAATAAATGAGACTGGGGGATGGACTGAGATATTAAGGTAAAGGCTGACATTTATTTGACCCTGCCCAATTATAAAGCATTTTACTGTTATTACCTCATAATAGCCTCATCAAAGAGAATTTATAAATAATAGTCATAGGTTCTAGTATTTAGAGCTAGAAGGGATTTTAGAAATTATAATTTAACATCCTCTTATTTCAAATGAAGAAACTGAGGGGGAAGTTAAGAAAAATGCCAAAAGTAAACTGCAAAATCAGGATCTTCTAATTTTAAAATTATACTGCTTCTGTATACTCATTTTAGCGATAAGGAAACTGAGGATTAGGTAGTTGAAGTGATTTTCTCAAGATTCTATATGCTTAGAAACTGACAGACCTGGGATGCTAATAAATTCAAGGCTTCTAACTTGAATTAGAACTCTTTATATTCTGCTGCACAGTAATAGGAGGATTATGAGAGATTCACATACTTTCCTCAATGATATATACAATATTATTGCTTCTATTGGCCACTTAAGGTATATCAGATGTATTAGCATTACTTTTTTCCAACCTTAATGCTTTCTGCAGAGGTCTTCATTGGAGAGTCTCATCCCACAGATGCTGAGTTTCTCCTGAGCCATCAACATTTATTAGCATCTTTTTCTAAGAAGATGTTTTCTGAGCTCTGATTCAAGAGTAGTAGCATTTGGTGCTCATCTGCCATCAACACAGCTTGCTTAGGTAATCTAATTGGCTTTAGTTCCTATGTGAGAAGTGGGCACTAAGCCAGACTTTCCTATAATCTAATTGGAAAACTAAGCTCATATACTGCATCCTCCTCTCTCTTTTCTCTTCCCCCACTTTCTTTCAGTCCTTTCTTTACTTTGGGATTTTCCTTAACTAACATAAACACAGAAGGTCAAGCCCACTTAGAAATAACCCTAGAACTAGGTTTGAATATTAGCTCTAGTACTTACTGTGTAATCACGGGTAATTTGCTTAAATTCCCTGACCTTACTTCCTTTCTTTTTTCTTCATCTCTAAAATGATAGAATCTATAAAGGTCCTTATGGCTGTGATCTTATGAAGTTCCACTCTCTAGTGGAAAGATTCAGAATTAGAACGTCTGTGTTCTAGTCCTGAATCTAACATATATTAGCTATGTGACTTTGGGTGAGTCATGTCATTTTTCAAAGACTCAGTTTTCCGTTTCACAAAATGGGGATAGTTATATCTGTTTTGTTGAACTCATTCTAGCACAGTTGTTCAAAAAAAGGTAGATAATGTAAAGAACTTTATAATCCTAAAACACTCTACAAATTCAAGCTATTAGTATTATTGGGAGAGCTGACTTCAAAAATCAGTACCAGAGAAGTGGCAATATGCAGCATGGGCAGCAGGTTGAATAGCTTTGATAAACACATCCCTCCTTAGGCAAGGAGCATGGATCTGTCTTCTAAACATTGATTTTCTCCTTTTGCATATTAAACTCATTCTAAGTCCAAGTTCTCTAGGAAACAATGTTCTTGTGGGGTGACTTGAGGGTGACTTTAGCATTTCGTTAACACAGCATATTGTGCTCCTGGCTCAGCTCGGAGATAAATATGTGAAGGCATGTAAGGCATACACTAAATAAATAACATTTCAATGACTTCCTAGTTTAATTTATGTCTGTGTAACAATGTTTATATACATATTAGCACAGGTATATTCTTAAAGGGGTGAAGATCCCTCAGACAATAGGTTTCTCAAATAAGATAGAGCATTTTCACACTTGCTTATTGAATCACAGGTAAGTTAAGGGATATTTTATGCTAAAAAAGTACCCAAGCTTAGCAGGAAGCAATGTCAAGAGTAACCACATATCTTTGAATAACACTATAGATAGTGACTCAAATGAGGTCTTAAAGAAACTGCAAGTTCTAGAAAAGTGTTAGGTCTGTCATTAGGATCTCCTGTTTTTACATTAGTGCTGTGCTAGTATATTTCTAAATGTTCCACAGCACCCCTATGGCCAGACATCTTAAGGGAGGGACTTAGAGTCATACAACACAGCAACAATGGTGGATCTCAGCAACAAATTACAGAACTCAAAGACAGTAGTGGAACAACAGTGGCAGAACTTGGTAAGGATTTTCCAAGCAACAGGGAGTGAATATTCAGTGATGGATTATGGAACTCGGCAACAATAACTAACTGAGCAATGGATTGTAGAACTCAGGGACAGTGATGGAACACAGCAGAAATGCCAGAACTCATCAGTGGATTATAAATCTCTGAGACAGTGAGAGAGCTGAGCAACAGCTATTGAATTTGGTAGAACTCAGAGTGTAGAGGTTGCTTCAAGGAAGTCTTGACTTGATTAGCTGCTAACCCAAACCTAAGGTAAATTCCAAGGGGACGTCTGACATGGATGAATAAATAAACAGCCAATGAATATTTATTAAGCAACTACTATGTGGCAAATACTGTGCTAAACACTAGAGATACAAAAAAGAAATAAGACAGTCACTACTCTCAAGGACCTCCCATTCTAATGGGGAAGAAAACATGCAAAGAGTGAAGTACAAATAAGCCATAGTACAAATTGGAGATGATAAAGAGGAAGTCACTAGACTTAGGAAGGATTCAGAGAGGCTACTCTACAAGGTGGAGGTTTAGCTTAGACTTGAAGGAAAATTAAGAGGAAGAGGAGAATGAGCATTAGAAACCTGGAGAAACCAGTAGAAATGAAGTTAGAATATAAAGTGTCTTGCTCAAGGAGCAACAAGGAGGCAAATGTCACATGGTGATCAAGTACATATGTAGCTGGTTATGAGGTATAAGAAGACTGGAATGGAATGGGGCAGGTTAAGAAGGACTTTAATTCCGAAGAATTTTATATTTGATACTGGTTGAGATAGGAAGTTCCCCGGGGGTTTATTTAACAGTATACTGTCATGGTTATAACTGAGTTTTAGGTAAGTGACTTTGACAATTGAGTGGAGGATGGACTAGAATGAGGAAATACAATTGTGTCTGAGGGACCAACTAGCTTTCTACTGCAATAGTTCAAGTGTGAGGTGAGAGGGGCCTCCACTAGGGTGAAGAGAGAAGGTGTTGTATGTAAGGAAGTACTATGGAGGCTAAAATGACAGACCTTGACAAAAGATTAGACATGGAGGTGAGAATGAGAAGTAGAGTATGATACCTACACTGATATCCTGAATAACTGGGAAGATGACAGTGCCCTCAACAGAAAGAGAGGAATTAGGAAGAATAAAGTTTTGTAAGGATGGAGATGAATATGGTTTCAGATGGTGAAGTTAAGATGTTTACAGGACATCCAATATAAGATGTTAAAGATACAGTTGGAGTTGAAAGGATGTCAGCAAGGAAGTTAAAGCTGAATAAGATTTTAGAATCATTAACATAGAGATGATAATTGAAACCACTGGCCCTGATGGGATCACCAAGCAAAAACTTATAGCAGGAGAAGAGAAGAGTCCCCAAGAGGGCTTTGAGAGACAATCATGATGAGATGGAGAAAAAATAATCAGGTAAATAGGAAAAGCAGGAAAGTTTAATGTCATGAAACCTAGCAAAAGAGAATATCATGGAGAAAAGAGTGATCATCAGAGTCAAAGACTGCAACAAGGTCAAGAATAATGAGACTTGAGAAAAAGTCATTAGATTTTACAATTAAGGGTTCATTAGTAATTTCAAAGAGGACCATTTTAGTTGACCTATTAGGTTAGAAGCCAGATTTGTTGAGAATTAAGAAGAGACTCAAAATAAAGGAAATAAAGGTAATTATTGCAGACACCCTTTTCGAGGAGTTTAGTTACAAGGATGAATTGTGGAATGATAGGTGGTGGAAATAGATGCATGGAAAGAGAGCTTTTAGGGAAGGGAGAAGACAAGGGCATATATGGAGGCTATGCAGAAACAGCTACTACATAAAGAGAAATCCAAGAAAAGTAGGTATGTGGAGATGATCAAGGGAAAGGTTTTCTGGAAAAGATAGTATGAAATAGGATTATTTGTGCATAAAGAGGAGTTTCCCTTTTCAACGAGAAGGAACACATCATTGTGTGAGAAAAAGCTGAAGGAGGAGATAGTAGTAGAAAGCATCTATCTGATTGGTGAGAGGAGGAAGAGGAGAGAAGAATTTCAGTGAACGACTTCATTTTTTCATTAAAATATGAGGCATAGTTCTTAGCTGAGAAAATGGGAAGAGAGAAAGCTATGGCTCATATACAGAAAAAAATTAAAATGGTTGAATGTTTTGAGGAAAAAATATGTAAGGATGCACATATACTTTGACAAGAAAAGAACAGAATATTACTTCAAGCTATGCCAAATTACTGAGAAGTTTGGGGAGAGAGGATATTACTAATGCTTTGATTGTATCTCTGGTCAGGATGACATGCAGGGGGATACTTCTAGCTCACATTTCTATATCACATTATGAATTAAAAAAAATTTCCTGCAGAAAATTCTGGGAAGATGGCAGAGTAAATCAGTAAATTTCAAGCTCTCCATATTTCCTCCACAAATAGAATAAAATTTCACCACAAGGTAAACATAGACTGATGAAAAATCAAGAATACTTGGGGTAGAACAGAGGTCCTAAGAAAATCTGAAAAAAGACCCCAGACTGGAGATGAACCAATGTGTAGTGCAAACACTTCCAGGTTAATGCCACAGAAACACTAAGTGAGAAATCCTGGAGCTAACTGGGTTTGGCTGGAGCCTCAGCAGGAATCACAGAAACTTTCACCTCTTGGACTGCATATGAAGTAGGGGATCTGAGTCCAGAAAGAATGAGTGAACCTTGGCTGATTAGGAATGCCAACACTAACTGTGTTGCAGAGACACAGCCCTGGGTGAGAAGGAACCCGAACATTCAGTGAGTGTGGAGGCATTGGGGCCAGCACTTGCAGGAGAGTAGAGTTCTTAGTTTTAAGTTCCAAGTCAGAGGAGAGAGATGAAGTAAATCTAAAGTCATCATCCCATCACCCCACGATTAGAGGTGCTTATGCTAATACTTCTCATTGAAAAAAATGAACAGACAAAAAAGAAAGAACACAATCATAGAAATTTATAATGAAAACATGGAAGATCAGGGTTTATCTTTAAAAAAAAGACACTGAAATAAAAAAAAAAAGCTTCTTCTGCCCCAAAGAGTAAAGTTAAATGGCTCCCTGCCCAAATAAAATTTAAATAAGAATTAAAAAAATAAAAATGAAATGAAAGACATTGAGGAAAAAGCAAAATAAATAAATAAATAAAACTATTCAAGAAAAACAAGATTATGAAAAAAAAATGCTAACCAACTATAAAAGAAGCGACAGAGTCTCAAAGATGAAAATAATCCTTTGAAAATTAAAATTGGGTGAGGGGAAGCCTGTGAAGTTATAAAAAAACAAGAAGTAACAAAATAGAACATAAATATATAAAGAAAAAATAGAATAGAAGGTGAGATAACTCTGCAGAACAGATCAAGAAGAGAAAATATAGGAATAATTGTACTACCTGATAATTGTGATCAAAAAAAGAACCTTGACACAATAATGTAAGAAATAATCCAAGAAAATTGTCCTGGGGTGATAGAATATGAGGATCAAATAGAAATGGAAAAAAAAATCCACCCATCACCATCTCAAAGAGATCTTTTGTAGAAAACACACAGGAACATTTTTTTGACAAACTTTGAAAAACTTAGATAAAAAAGAAAAATTTGCAAGAAACTAGGGAAAAAACACAATTCAAATATGCTGGAGCTACAATTAGAATTATAGAGGACTTAGCAGCAGTCACAGTAACATACTGCAGATCCTGGAATCATATATACCCATAATTAAAAGAACTAGGTCTGCGGCCAGAAATATCCCATCCAACAAAATTATCTATGATATTGAATGATAAAAAGTGGACATTCAACAAACTTGCACATTTTCTGGACTTTCAACCAAACCTGAATTCAATAGAAAATTTAACATATTAGAGACAATATCAAAGATCAGTTTCAAGGAACTTAACATGGAAAAAATGTTTATGTTTTTACATTACATCTCTCTGTGTGTGTGTGTGTGTGTGTGTGTATATATATATATATATATATATATATATATATATATATATATATATATAATCTCCTTACTTAATCATAACCTGTTTGGGGGAGGTGGAGGAGATGAAGGGGGAAAAGAAGAATAAAGTAAATAAGATACACAGCAGAGAACAAAAGAAAACCTACAAGGAGGTAAAGAAAATCTGGATAGTTATGAATGTAATTTCTTCTATTATATATTCTTGCTAATTGGTAATTTATTGTTATATGTTTTTATATCTTTTGAATCCTCCCTGATGTTCTGCTGGGCATATGACAATGTTTTCTTTTGTTTTGTTTTCCTTTTTTATTTTATTTTTCAAAGTAAAATACAGAAAAAGAAAAAAAATACTTTCCTGACAATAACCCTGTCAGAAAAGCAATTTGGATGTAATCACTTCCTTTTTTTTACAGAAAAGGAAAATGTAAATACCTAGAAAGAAATCATTATTAAGCTTATATGATTAGCAAGTGAGAATCAGAACTCAAATACAATTCATCTGCCGTTTCCCTCAGCATCTCATATGCCCTCTGCCTTATTCCCTAAATTTTGCCTTGTCAATGATACCTATAGTTATTATTCATTTTCTATAGTGATTATTGAGAACAAATATTATCAACTATATTTTCACCATACGTCTTTCAAGAAGAATCTCTAGTGCTAACTCTTATATGTCACCGCTATTTAGTTTTAGGTTGATTTATTTCAATTATGATCCTCTGTCCTAACTGATTCATTCTTGGCCGTAAAATCAGTCCAGGCAAAAGACTACCATTTTTCCTCTTTGAATAAAAAACCAAAGTCAGTCCATTTCAGAATGGTTACTGTCCTTTCTATTTTGTTAGTCTAAGGAAAGACAGTCTCAGAGATGGATTTTCTTGAGAGGAAAGTATTCAATGTGCATTGTGTGTCCTAATGTAGCATCTCTAAATAGAATGTCTATTTTCTATAACTTGACATGGTTTTAGACTCCTAGTTTTCTCTCCTGCTGGGCTCAATACAATGAGGTTTATTTTTATGGAGTCTCTGTAATTTTAAAGTGGTATAACAGACATAAAAATGAAAAAGAAAAAAAGAGAGAGGGAGATAGAGAGAAGGAGACAGATAGGAGAGAGAGAAAGAGAGGCAAAAGAGAGAGAAGAAAGAGAATGGAGAGAATTAATTAAAGACAAGAATAATGGCTAAATGGATCTGTAGTTGATGGGATAAGAACATATACATACTTCTATCATTATCAGTAACTATGAATTTAGGTTATCTCCTTTTGCCACTACTACCAAAAAAATTAGTAACAATTGGATGTGAACAATTCCATTTCAAGCATAAAGAAAAGAAACAAACAAAAGAGAATAAGAGAAGGGAAGAGGAAAGGAGAGCAATGAAAAGGAGGAAGTGATAAGCAGAAAAAGGAGAATACATGGAGAAAAAGAGGGAGGAAAAGAGGAAGAAAGAAGACCAATAGAGGAAGAAAAAGAGAAAAAAGAAAGACGCAAAGGAGAAAGAGAAAAAGAGTAGGAGGTAGAAAGAGGTAAGAAAATATTGGGAGAAAGAATAGAAGCAAAAGTAGAGAGGAAAAGAGAGAGGCTAAGAATGACTGCACAAGGAAGAGAAGGTGAGAGAGAAAAAAAGAGTTATAAAAGGGAGGAAAGAAAAGAAACAGAAAAAAAGGAGAGAGTAAGTAGAGAAATATGGTTGAAAAAGAAGAGGACAGGAATATAAGAGAAAAGAAGTAATTGAAAAAAAATGGAGAGAAAGGAAGATAAAATAAGGCAGGCAGAAAACAGACAGTTGCAATCTGCAAGGTTAACTTCTCCAGTAACAATGGTTGCAATTTGTATGGTCCACCTCATCTGGTGACTAGCAACTATTTTTCAAAGCGAGCAGGCCCAGCTGTGCTTCTCTAAGCTAACTGCTTTCCTCTGCTCCTGCTGTGTGTACAGTAATGCTCCCTGCAGGCTGATATAAGAAAGAGACATTTCTTTCTTCCTCAGCTAACAACTCACCCCTTGAAATGCTTCTTCTTGTTCCTATCTTTCAGTTCATTGGAAAGAAAGAAATAATAAAGGAAAAGATGAATAGACTTTTTTTTATTTAAAATTACAATGAACACCAAACTTTTCCCAGTCAAAATGGCACTGTTGTTGGGCTGTAATCTTTCTCAGTCATCAGTCAATCAGAACCTACCTCAATGAATAATGGCACCACTCTGATGGTGAAACCAGGTTTAATGAAGGAAGGTAAGACTGAGTTATCTGATGAATTTTATAGAAAGATAGAATGTTAGAGGTAGATGTTGGGAAAGAACTTGGAATATAGATTATTAAAATTTTAAAATCTCAGTGCTAAAAGGTATCACAGATTATAGAATGTTCATACACAGTACAAGACATCAGAGCTGAAAAGAACCTTACAACTTGTAATGCTATAGTGAAAAGGGAGATTAAAGGCCATCTGTGTCCATCACCTCACTAAAAAAAAAAAAAAAAAAAAAATTAACCAAGGTAAAGCAGAAAGATGAAATTGAAAAGACTTAGTCATGGTCACAAAACTATGTGATAGCAAAGTTTAAACTAGAATTCAAGTCTCACTACTCCTAACTACATAGAAAGGCAACGAATTATAATAGAAAGAATTTCAGAATTTGTGTCAAGAGGAAATGGATTTGAATCCAGTTTCAGAAACTGACTAGGTATATGATTATGGAAAAATCAAAACATGTCTGAGCTGAAGTTTACTCATCTATTAATTGAGGATAATAATAATACTTATCTGAGATAGATATGCTAAGGATAAAATAAGTTGATATAGGAAAAGGATTTACAAACCTTTATTTGCTATGGGTTAGCTGTTGGAATTATTCTTCAATTTTCTTTTCATTCTGTTGCCTATAACTTTTTATTTCACCTTGGGCACAAATTCAAGGCCACATTGTCACACTTTCTGGAATAAATGTCTTTCTCATTGGTAACAGTTAACCTGCCATTTAGTTCAGGATGGCATAAACCATTCTACTTCTCTGTTTAAAAATGATTGTTGCTGATTCATGCCTTTACCTCATCCCTTGTTTAATCCCATTTCCCCTTCAGGGGATGCAATTTGTGTCAGATCGTCTCCTTTATATAAGATGTTATATTTGTGATTTTAAAAATTTTATGTTTCAGCAAGTTGGGTTCTTTCTGTCTCTTTCTCTCTCTCCAAAAAAAAAAAAAAAAAAGATCAGCATCTGCCTGTCATACAAGGGACAGTCAGAGACACAAAAAACTAGTCAGGGAATCAGGGTAAAGATAGTGTGTATTAGTAATAACACCATAGTGAAAGGTGATAATCATTCTTATGACTATGATATTGTTATTCTATTTTAGCCTAGTAGATTCATACCCCTAAATCCCAGTTTCATCACCTGTAAAATGAGGATTTTATGATTTCTAAAGTTCCTTGGTAGTTGATATTCAACTTGATAATGTTCCATGTTCTAAGTAACATTCACTATTTGTAAAACTAAAATATATTTTCTAAAAACATCGAAAACTCTAAAATCATGAGATATACATGAATCTGCCATATCAGAAATAGCAAAGATATGTTCTTAGTCCTGAAATAATCTTCAACAAGTTGCAAAAAAGTTGGCTACACTTCTGTCCTCATTGAAAATAAGTCGTGTGTTTCATTATGTACATAAATTTGTGAAAAGCATTTATATATAGATATGCATATGTAATATCCCCATATATGTACATATATTCACATATATACACATGTGCATATCAAAGTTCTGTAGTGATGAAAATAAAGCAAGAAATTGTTATTCTCTTTTTTTAAAAAGCTTCTTAAGTCATGTACATAAGTAAGGCAATGGAAGAAAGATGAAGGAATGTTGAAAATATTCTGTATCTCTTTCTTTAACAACATGAAATTAAAAATGTTTTCACTCAATTCATCCTTCCAAATAGAATTTTGAGGTGTAAACACTAAAAAATGTACAGTATTTTTAATTTAGGATATTCCATGCAACTTAATAAAACAGGAAAGAAAATTGCATTATTTTATCTGACCATTTTAAAAAATAGAGTCTATTACAGAATTGTATTTAGTATTTTTTCATTCTGCATGGAGTAATGTATTTTCAATCATGTTAGGTTTATCACTCTGGTGAGGTGATGTGACATTATTATCCCAATATTATAGATAGTTAAATCAACATAAGCTCTTCAAGGAGGTGATTGTTCTACTGATATATGTCCTGTTCACACTATTTCTTGACTATTATCTAATTGCATATCCCTAGCTAGTAAAAATCTGCTTAGAAGAGCAAAGAGGATAGTGCTGCAGGCCATGGTTCATGTATGTGTGCATGTGTGTATACAGTTGGGTAAAAGAGGTTTAATTGCTGTCAGGTTGTAATAGAGAGGTTGCTTGGCTACTAGGCATGGATGCTGCTGGGTAACTCCAAGCAGGCTTCTGAACTATTGGGATATTGAAAGAATCTTCAACAAGTTGCAAAAAGTTGGCTACACTTCTGTCCTCTCTAGGAAAGTCAGAAATCTCAACCCTTGGGCTCTTCACAATATGGTTTTTTGGCTAGATAAATTGATCTAAAAGTTTTGAGGGACCCATTCTTCAGTGGGCTCCTACAGTTTTTACCACTTTCAATCTCTAGCTTGGATAGGATGCTTTTTTCAACTGTAATGTTACAAATATCTTTGGATTTAGCTCTTAGTATTCTTTGAGAAAGAGAAACTATCCTTAGTCTATCATTGGAGATGTCTAGCCTTTTTTTATTTGACAATTCTTCCTTATTCAGAACAATTTTCCTCATTGAAAATCTCTTACTTTTTGAACAGTGACCAGAAAGTAATTCTTCCCAGATTCCTGTTGGGAATATGAGTAGCTAAGAAGAAAGAATATTTACATGATAAAGATAAATTCATTGTATTTACTAGTCTTTGCATATATGGTTGAGTTCATCAAACCTTAAACCTTTCTAATGTTTCCTTTATATCTATTTAATCTCCTTATGACCTGTAGTTTTGATAAGACTAAGGGAAAACATCTTTACATGTAAAAAGAGGCACCCAATAGCTTCCGATGTCCCTTCTAGCCCTAAAGCTATCTATGATTAATATTATTCTAATTAACTAAAAACCAAACATTTTTCTATCCTTTTGAAAGATGTTAAATTCTTTCAATGATATCTAAATGTGATAGCCTGTAGCAAAGCCCCAGTTATTCTGCCCTATTTTTTTTTTACTTCTGCACTTTTCTCCTTATTCCGTCATTTAGGATTAATCAGAATAAAGTTTTTTTTTTTTAATGACAGTCATTCAAATATTTGAAAAGAAACATTTTCTCTCAAAATTTTTCTTCTTCATTTTAACTCCCCCTCTTATTTTTTATTATTTTTAACCTCCTCGTGGTTTTAAGTTGCCTTCCTGTTTTCATAGTCTTCCACTGGATAAATTCCTCCTTGTCAATGTTCTTCATAAAATATGTTTCTCAGAATTTAACACAGAAAGCTAGCTGTACAACGAAAAATAACACTTTGACTATCCTTATTCTGGAGACAGAATGATGTTTGAGATGACTGTGGGACATTCAGGTCAAGATATCCAAAAGGCAGCTGGAGAAATATGACTATACTGGTCAGATATATAAATCCAGTGCCTGTATGGATTGAGGTAGTGAACTCAGAGTTACTGATACATTCTTCTGGGCTTTGATGAACTCCTCTCAAATGATTTCTTTCCTTGAGTATCTATATACACATTTACACACATATGTACACACAGACAAACACATATGTGTATATGTATCTATGTATTTATATATCCACTGATCATAATGGATAGGTTCCTCCATTATCCAGTTTGTCAGTGTATGCAGTTGGGTGTTATTGACAATTTGCTATTCACTTCCATAATAAACATAGCCTGCATTTATACAGAACTAAACAATGACAAAACTTTCACATCTGTTATCACATTTGATTCTCACAACAGTATTGTGAGATAGGCAGGATGTTTATAAATCTCATTTGGTGGAAGAAGAACCCAAAGCCCAGGAAAGGGAACTAGTTGAACTTTGCTAGGTTTATTGAATTTTTATTGAATTTCCTATCTAACTGTTTACACAGATATAAGCACTGTAATGAGATCAATTATGTGGATAGTGGGGTTAAAACATTAATGATTAAGTCTGGGCAAAGTCACTATGTGACTATAATAAATTAATTCACCTTAGTTTAATTCATGTCATTTCATTTCCATTTCATTCAATTCAATTTGATCCAGTCTGGTTCAGTTCTCTTCAATTCAGGTTAATTCAGTTCCATTCAATTCAATAAACATGAATTTATTAAAGACCTGTTATTTTTAAGACTCTGTAATAGATTTAAGGAAAGAAAATTGAAAATGACATTCTTTCCCTCAAGTAGCTTGAAGTCCATTGGAGGGAGGGGTGTCATAGGGGCAGAGCTATATGCAAAAATAATACAGTATTAATGTATTACAAATACAAAAAATACAAGTTAGAATGTGATGAGTATGTAAGAGAAATCAGTTCAAGATTTCTAAGTCTTAGTTTTTTTATTTGTAAAACTGAGAAAACAATTTTTCACCTTTTTTCACAGGACTCCTATAAAATTCAAAGGGCATATAGATTAGTAGTCCTTTATAATCATCAAGCATTATATAATAGGGTAAGTTATTATCATTAACCAAAAAGATCTGTATACTTTGAATGACCTTCATTTTAACCTCTCCTGGAATAGGCTTCATATTTGGGATGAATCCAAACTCTATGTGCCCCAGAGAGGAGATTTTCTTCCTGAACTCACTCACAAACACATGGCAAGGATTTGTAGAATGCATTTAGTTTTCTGTAAACTCAGGAGAGCAAGCCTTTTGGGTTGGGGGAAGGAAAGGAGGGAAACACAGAGATAGAGACACAATGATGTCTTAAATCCTATTTCCCTAGGAATCTAGGCTCTGAACAGATGTTTGCAAAGTAATGCTCAACTGTGAAAGCGGGGAAATGATGAACTATTTCTGGGCAGCCCAAGAAAAATTTGAGCTTCTCTGGGATGCTAGACTTATCCTGATGCTGCAGATGCCAGAGCTACATTTGCTACCCCAAAATAAGAAGTGCTTTTCAAGGTAGTTTAGCTTCATAGGAGGGGAGAAAAAGCTGGGGGAGGGGAAAGTAATGCAAGAAGATGTACCTTGTCTTGCAAAATAACAAGAAGAAAACAATTAAAAAAGAAAAACAACTAAATATAATTGTGACATCCAAGTTCTCTGGTCAAAAAGAATCAACTCAACACAGTTCCTGAATAGAGCATCTTCTGAGTAGCCTTCTCATACTCAATTTTTCCTTTGCTCTTGCTTATATCAGCAATATCCCACTGAAATCCATTTCATAAGATTACAGACCTTAAGAGTAGCTGAGATTTTATGTAGCCTAATATCTAGGAGAATCAGTGGAACCAGGAACATGTAAACTGCATAGATACCAATTGTATTGTCATTACTAATATGTATGTGATAAGTATGTGATGTACTTAATCAAAAAGAATAGGAACTATTGCTAGTAGATTAATAATCAAGGTAGAATCTCTTTGTCGTTGGTAGATTTGGCTATGTTATCTCCTAGAGTTTTTCAAAATGTGGACATTTTTGTGAATGTCCTTTGGGATGTGTTCTCTTCTCATTCCTAAGTGTCAGAACTATTATCTATTTTTGAACATGAAGTTCACTGCCATCCCCTCTAAAACATCTTTTATGTCACCAGTTTGTGGTCTAGCATCATAAACGGAAAGCTAGAACAGTCCTTGGAAATTATTTAGTCTAAACCTTTCATTTTATAGCAAATTTAATCCCCAAAGAGTTAAGCAACTGACCCAAGATGATAGAGGTAGTAAGCAAAAGAGCTAGGAATTTAGCTCTAGCTCTTAGAGAACATCAAAGTATTTGTACCTCTATGGTGCTAATTTTAATTTTCCTGGAATACTTAGCCTAACTGCCCCTTTTCCTATAGTATCCTGCCTTGAATTACACTTATCTGCCTATACATGTGCATAGAATCATATTCTAGAGCTGAAAGGGTCCTGAGTGATAACCTAGTGTATGTTTTTCATTTTGCAAATGAAGAAACTATGTCCCCAGCAGTAGAAAAATCTTGCTATACAATCATAATGGAGCAGATCTTGCTTTCCAACCTATTTTCAGAGCTTGATATCTTATATTTAGCTATTTTTAATGATTAGTCCTTGATGGATCATCAGCTCTTGAAGATCCTTTGGGAAAAATCTTTTTCTATCCTTAGATTTAGGGAGGATTCTCCTTCCTCTTATGCACGAGGGGTTGTCCTAATGTAGAAGAGCAAAGAGAACCCCTCTACCCCTCCACTTGTAGATAATATAGGAATGAAGAGGTCTCCAGTTGGGGGGTCAGACTCATTAATATAGGTTATGTCACAAGATCTATGGAATGATGACTCATTCCATTTCCATCCATTTTCAAATATTTTTGTGCCAACTAGACAGTCAGGAATACAACATAGAAGTATATATGAAAGTTGAGAGTGGGAACTTGGAAAATAAAGATTCATTTTCTCATACTCACATTTATGCCACCTATCTACTCAAATTCATTGACTTGCATATACTTGCCAGCTGGGGAAGGGAGTCAGTGGGAAAAAATAAAGAATTAAAAGGCTGACTCGCCTGGAAAATTGTAATATGCTTTCAATTTTAGATTTGTGGAAGAAAGACATTTGTTTTCTTTTGTATCAAGAGTACCTGAGACAGTGCCATACATGCAATGAGAATTAAGTTAATGTTTGAAAAACAGAATTTGATTGAAGTCTTTTATAACTATTTTCTATAATGAGGAACAAACTACCTTCTAAGATTTACATTTATGAAGGGCTTCAACTCTTATTCCTTCAAGGAACAAAATTACTCTTCCTTCAGGAAGTTTTAACTTTTCTATGAGATGGGTAATGATCTTTCTTCCAACCACTTGTGTTTTTCTTGTGTTATTATTGATCTATTCAGTTATTATTCTAAACTCTTTTTTCTTAGCTAATCTCATTCCATCTCATTTTGTTGCATCTCATGCCATCCTATTCAAACCTATCCTAACCTATCTTATCTTATGGCATCCTATCCTATCCTATGCTATGCTATCCTATCCTACCCTATGCTATCTTATCTTATTCTATCCTATACTATGCTATCCTATCTTATGCTATGCTATGCTATCCTATCTTATGCTATCCTATCCTATCCTGTCCTGTCCTGTCCTGTCCTGTCCTATCCTATCCTATCCTATCCCGTCCTGTTCTATCCTATCCTATCCTATCCTATCCTATCCTATCCTATCCTATCCTATCCTATCCTGTCCTGTCCTGTCCTGTCCTATCCTATCCTATCCTGTCCTGTCCTATCCTATGCTATCCTATCCTATCCTACCTTGTCCTATTCTATCCTATCCTGTCCTATCCTATTCTATCCTATTCTACCCTGTCCTGTCCTGTCCTATCCTATCCTGTCCTGTCTTGTCCTGTCCTGTCCTATCTATCCTGTCCTATCCTATCCTATCCTATCCTATCCTATCCTATCCTATCCTATCCTATCCTATCCTATCCTGTCCTGTCCTGTCCTATCTTATTCTATCCTATACTATGCTATCCTATCTTATGCTATGCTATGCTATCCTATCTTATGCTATCCTATCCTATCCTACTTTGTCCTATTCTATCCTATCCTGTCCTATCCTATTCTATCCTATTCTACCCTGTCCTGTCCTGTCCTATCCTATCCTGTCCTGTCTTGTCCTGTCCTGTCCTGTCCTGTCCTATCTATCCTATCCTATCCTATCCTATCCTATCCTATCCTATCCTATCCTATCCTATCCTGTCCTGTCCTGTCCTGTCCTATCTTATTCTATCCTATACTATGCTATCCTATCTTATGCTATGCTATGCTATCCTATCTTATGCTATCCTATCCTATCCTGTCCTGTCCTGTCCTGTCCTGTCCTATCCTATCCTATCCTGTCCTGTCCCATCCTATGCTATCCTATCCTATCCTACCTTGTCCTATTCTATCCTATCCTGTCCTATCCTATTCTATCCTATTCTACCCTGTCCTGTCCTGTCCTATCCTATCCTGTCCTGTCTTGTCCTGTCCTGTCCTATTCTATCCTATTCTACCCTGTCCTGTCCTGTCCTATCCTATCCTGTCCTGTCTTGTCCTGTCCTGTCCTGTCCTGTCCTGTCCTATCCTATCCTATCCTATCCCGTCCTGTTCTATCCTATCCTATCCTATCCTATCCTGTCCTGTCCTGTCCTGTCCTGTCCTGTCCTGTCCTATCCTATCCTATCCTGTCCTGTCCTATCCTATGCTATCCTATCCTATCCTACCTTGTCCTATTCTATCCTATCCTGTCCTATCCTATTCTATCCTATTCTACCCTGTCCTGTCCTGTCCTATCCTATCCTGTCCTGTCTAGTCCTGTCCTGTCCTGTCCTATCTATCCTATCCTATCCTATCCTATCCTATCCTATCCTATCCTATCCTATCCTATCCTATCCTGTCCTGTCCTGTCCTGTCCTGTCCTATCCTATGCTATGCTATCCTATCTTACCCTATCGTATTCTATCCTATCCTGTCTTATCCTATTCTATCCTACCTTATCCTATCCTATCCTATCCTGTCCTATCCTATCCTATCCTATCCTGTCCTGTCCTGTCCTGTCCTGTCCTATCCTATGCTATGCTATCCTATCTTACCCTATCGTATTCTATCCTATCCTGTCTTATCCTATTCTATCCTACCTTATCCTATTCTATCCTATCCTGTCCTATCCTATTCTATCCTATTCTATGCTATCCTATCCTATCCTGTCCTGTCCTGTCCTGTCCTATCTTATTATATCCTATCCTGTCCTAGTCTATGCTATGCTATCCTATCCTATCCTATCCTATCCTATCCTATCCTATCTTATCCTATCCTATCCTATCCTATCCTATCCTATCGTATTCTATGCTATGCTATAATATCCTTTCCTATTCTACTTGTCTGACCTTTATGTAACTCATTATCTTCTCTTGAACTCAATGAAATATATAAAATAACTCTAAATATTATGATCATATGACTTGGACTGTTAGTATCTAACAACACCTGCCCCTCCCAGTGACTCACTAGCACTGCCTGATCTTTACAGCTTCTCTGGCTCTTCCATTTAAGTCCTTCCTTAGAAGAAAGGTTAAATAGCACTTTTGGCTGGGTCACTGAGAAGTGAATCCTTACCCCGGAGAAATTATAGTTCAATCCCTCTTCTTTTGGATTTGGCAGAGAACCAGAAATAATTTTGATTTGGGAATTTGTTCCTCAGGCTGGTACATCATTTTGGGATCAAAGTGGAAGTAAATTGGAGAGTCTGGTTTTGACTTACAGGGTTTGGGGTAAAAGGGTTTCCATTTTATGAAAGATTATTAGCCTGCTTTTTTGTCTGTCCAGATCTTATTGAAGACATCTCTTTTTATAGTAGTGTTTTTCTCTCCCTTTGGATACCATTCTTCTTTCAAAGTCTTCCTTCAAATGTGTTGCAATCATTTTTTTATATATTGGAAGCTTAGAGGAAACATAGTATAATGGAAGAACATAAAATCTGGTTTCAAAATGGCAGGATTTGAATTCTGACTCCAATACTTATTTAGTGAGTTTCAAACATGAGTCACACTCACATACATGTGAACATACATAGACACAATATAATCATGCACATGTATGTTTGCACATATAGACAGATATGTATATACATATCTGCTTATGTGTAAATTTTTATATATGTATATACCTCCAAATATACACACATATACACATACATGTGTGTGTGTATTCACTGTTTTGAACATTATAAAGAGATATGTAAATTTGGAACTAGAATTCAAACCCAGACCTTTTGATGCCAGGTCCGGTGATCTTCAATGATCAATATAAGCCTCATAACAATGTGGTGACTACTAATATAGACCAAATTCTGGCTCCAACACTTATGTAACTTTGTAGTTTTCAAATGAATATATTCAAATATATATATATTTGAATATATATACACACACACATTTATACAAATACTTAAATATATGTATATGTACATACATATGTGCATATGGACACAAATAGAATACACATAGAATCATCTATGCCTCATAACAACCCAGTAATTAAAGAAAACTCCTCTGTATTTTAATAAACTTAGAAATTTTCCAAAAGAGATTTATGGCTTGTCTATTAACAACCAGCTGCTAAGTGTCAGAGAAAAAATTTCTACCCAGTGTTCAACCTCAGTACTTTTTCCACTCTAGATTATATTTCTCAAGTATTACTAACCACATATTTAGATGAAACTAAATATCTCGGGATCCAGATATCTCCTGGTATTAAATCCAATCCCCTTTCTTTTATCTCGTGCTACTTCAGGACATGATTGAGTAGCCTTGTTAATTTCATAATTATTGCTTTTTAGCTATAGAAACCCACATAGACAGCTAGATTTAAATTATCAAGTGTTTGTGATCTCTGGTAAGACACCCTCTTTGAAGTATAGATGGGAAAAATAATGTTCAAGAAAGGTTATATGACTTTCCCTGAGTCATATAGCTAAGGCGCCATTATAATCTCATTCACTTTTGCTCTCTTTTATCATGTTAGTGGCTGAAATGGATGGATTTTGAGTCAGTTTCATTGGAGACTAAGGTGGGGCTACTCTTTGCCAAGAAACCAGAGAATAAAACTAATTATAGTAATTAATCCTTTCTATTTACATAGCACCTTTCAGGCAGAAGGAACACAGAGCTCTCTGCCAGGGCTGTTGAGGAAAATTGGGCCAGGCATTCCATACTGTGGTGAAGCAACTTCCCTGGAGAGCCAGTGTGAAGGCTAGAGACCAGCATATGGCAGCAACAGCCGGCCATTTAGAGATGCAAGTGCGCCTGAACGCTGAATGTCAAGTGAGGGGTTCAGCAGACTTCCTTAACTATTAGGAAATACTCTTCTGGACCCATGATACACCTTGCAACACCCTGAAACATACATACATTATAGAGATGGAAGTAATTTGGGTATAAGTCAATCACTACATCCCTCTGTCTCCAGGCAAGAAGGAAATTATTTTCCAGTAATGTGTCTTAGAGGTAACTAGGTTTCACAGTGGGGTGGAATTCTGGGCCTGGAGGCAGGAAATTAGGTATCTCATCTCAGACAGTCACTAGCTGTCTGATCCTGGACAAGTTACCCAATCTCTGTCTGCCTTAATTTCTTCAAAAGTAAAATAATGATAATAATAGCAATTGCTTCCCAGGGTTGTGAGGATTAATGGAAATAATATCTGAGAAGTGCTTAGCAAGAGTTTCTGGCACATTGTAGGTTCTTAATACATTCTAATTTCCTTCCTTCCTTCACTCCTTCCTTCTCACCTCTCCCCCTTTTTTTCTTACATTCTCACCTTTTCACTTTTCCTTCCTTCCTTCCTTCCTTCCTTCCTTCCTTCCTTCCTTCCTTCCTTCCTTCCTTCCTTCCTTCCTTCCTTCCTTCCTTCCTTCCTTCCTTCCTTCCTTCTTTCCTTCCTACCTTTCTTTCTTCCTTCTTCTCTTCCTCTTTTCTTTCTTGCTTTATTTGGAGCAGGCTGAATGACTGGATCTAATATTTAGTCATTAGTAGCTTAGCTGCACTTTAATATATATGAATTTCTCTCAATCTTCTTTGGTCTTTTCCTTTCTATCTAGAGGCTGATAGGTATTGTAAGTAGATAGGGAACTGGGCCTGGAGTCAGGAGTACAGAATTCAAATGCAGCTTCAGACACTTGCTAGCTACATGACTGGTTCAGTCATTCAATCACTGTCTGCCTTGTTTTTTCCAACTGTAAAATATAAATAACAGCATCTTCCTCAAAGGGTTGTTGTTAAGAGCAAATGAGATAATATTTATAAAGAGCATGGAGCATAATAGGTGCTATATAAATGCTTAGTCCCCCTTCTCCTTCCCATATGGATCAATCAGGATAGAAGAAGAATATCTTGACCGAGATTATGCGGGATAGCAGGTCTCCTGACCTACTTGGAAATTCCAGATAAACACTTTGTCCATTCCCACTTTCCTTCTTTGACTCAGCTTTGGCTCTTTTTTTTGGTAGGCCCTGGGTTTGTCAGCCTTCTGCTCTCCTGCAGTGAACACTGTCTGTCTGGGCTGGACCCTGCAGGGATCAGGGGAGCTTGTCGGCTCAGACAGCGCCTTTGGCTCACCGGGCTGTAAAAAACCTGCCGTAAATCCTGTCCGAAAAATTCTTTATAGAGTCCACCTGTCCACAGCGGATAAATCAATTGCTCTAAATTAAATCCTGTAAACCTGAGCAGCCCAGGGTCTGGTACTGGATTTATTCAGACACTAGGAAAACAGTAATTTTCTAAGTCAACATTCTGACCCTACTGGAGTCAGCTACTGATCATGATGGAGAGTTTCCTGCCAGTTGTTGCTCTCTTTGAAGGAGCCTTAGCCCACTAGTCCTGGGGAGAAGAGGGCTTGAGTCCAAGGGACAGGAACTAATCAAGATATGGCAGCTCCAGAGGGCTCCCCTGCCTCCCACTTCTGCTGTTGCCAGCTCCCACCAGGTAAGGAGGGAACAACCAGGCAGCAGCCAGGGTCTTGTTAGCCACTTCGATTGGCAAGCTCTGATGTGCCATTAATTATGGCCCCTCTCCTCTGCTTCTCCTGCTGGGCTCAAGGACGAGTCTTTATGATCAGCCTTGTTAGGTTTGAAGTTAGTTTGAGGCCTGCTGCTCTATCCTGCCTTACCCAACTATCCATCCTATGGAGTCTGGGGCTTCAGGCCTGACTTGGGGGACAGGAAAGGGAGGCTCATGTCTGATGCTTCACAGAATTGTAGAGATGGAAAAGCACTTAGAGGTCATCATGTTCCACCCTTTTTGTTAGTAGCCAGGGAGGTAACTGAGCTTCATGAATGGAAAGTGACCAACCATTCCAAGCCAAGCCTGGTTTTATACAGATGTTTCTATCTGCATGATAAGACTCAGTCTCCCTCTTTCACCTCATTCATATTTGGAGGAAATAAAATATTAGGCATCTGGTCCTCTTTCTCTCTTCCTTCTCCTTTTTCCCCAAGAATCTTCAGTTAAATTAACATTCTTCTTCCCTTTGGCAGTGGGGTTTTTATTTTTGTTTTTATGTGCTTTAATTTGATCTCCACTGAATTAGAGAGTGTTGGTATAAAATGAAATTTAGGGGGAATCCCAAGGCTGTGGTAAGGTATAGTCACTGGGGAGAGAAACTATTCTTCAGGGGTTTTACTTAGATGAAAGTAGAAGATAGGAAATCGAGATAAAATGTAAAAACAATGATGGACTCAGACTCAAATCAGGGTTCAAGTCCTGGCTTTGAATTTAGCAATGTGTCTTTTGACAAGACATTTAATGTTGGACCTCAGTTTCCTTTTTTATAACATGAAAGAAACACCACATGAACTTTAACATCTTTTCTAGTTCTGGTATTCAATATTCTGAAATCTCTTTTCCTGTGCTGTGCTAGTAAATGCTTAATAATCACTTCTCTGAAAAACAAAAAGAAATAAAACAAAATGCTGAAAATGCATTTAAATTTAACCTGAATTACTAACATTTTCATCATTTTGTTAAATCTAGGCAACAAACAAAATAAGCCAAACCCTTACTTGTAGCATTTGTTGATTTCTAAGATGTAAATGTTCTCACTGAACATTTGACAATAGTTCTCCTGAGTCACTTTGAATTAGTTTCAATTCTACCCCGCTTCTGTCCCTAACATTATAGGTTTCATAGTCTAACATTTTAGAAACCAGTATCCTTTTGAGCTAGCAGTTTTTATCCTTAGATTCTTCTTAGATTTGGTATGCTAAACTTCCTCTCAGGATGGACATTATAAAGTTCTTTCTGATATTAATATTTCTATGATAATGATGCTTGGTATCAATTCAACCAATACATGGAGATGGAAATAAACTGTTTTATTCCTATTTCTGTGCCTCTGATGTAACCCATTAGAGTAATATTTCACTCTTCTTACTATGATCTCATCCATTCTTTAAAAAAAAAACAAAACCTTTTGAGATTTATCACTTTAAGGTCTCTCTTTAGATGATATTTATAATGATTAACAAATAAACATTATAGTATATAAAGAAGAAGATTGTATGAAAAGCTTTGAATTATTATATACATGAAATTATTTTCATTATTAAATATAGCAATTTAATAAAAAGATTGAGCTAATTGTGTCTTCTGCACTTTTGTTTGTTTCCCCTTCTGTATTCTGGATGAACCCTACCTCCTCTATAAGGATTTCTGGGATTTTTCCATCCCATAGTGATTTCCTAGTTTTCTGATGTCCTATTTATCTTATACTCAGCATCATTTGAACTACCATGTAATTCTGTGCCAACTCATTGCCCTCTTACTGTTTGCTTATCACAGGGGTTCTTAATCATTTTTGTGTCATGGATCCCTTTGGCATTTTGGTGAATTCTATGGACCTTTTATAATAATGTTATAAAATGCATTAAATAAAATGCAGAGGGTATCAAAGGAAACCATTAAATGAAAAGAATATCTTTTCTTAAAAAAAATCAAAAAGGAAAAATCAAAAGAACTATTAAGTATTAAAAATTGTTATCAAAGTACTGGGAGGAAAACATTCAACAAACACATTAAGAATTCCTGCTTTGGGGAAGATAAAGCCAAGATGGTGGCTTAGAAGCAGCAATCCAGCTTAACTCTCTCAACAATTTCCTGCCAATAATGTAAAAATAATATTTCAAATCAAATTTTAGAGCAACAGAGCCAAAAAAAAAGCCAGGTGAGATTTTTTTTTTCTTGCCTAAGAAAACTTAAGAGGTCATCAGGAGAATTCTGTAACATCTGAATGGGCATTGGCCTGGAGTGCATTCAGAGAGAAAATCAGTGGCAGCCATGCCAGTATCAACAGTAGCATCTGCTTGAAAAGTTCTCATCCCAGAGAATGTAAGGAGGTTAGCCAACAGGTCAGAAAGAAATTATAGGCGACCCTTTACACTGAGTAAAAATAGTGCTGATTGGTCACTCTATTGCCCACATGTAAATTTGTGTCTTCTAGCTCCAGGTTAAAGAGGATCACTAATGGTCAATCACAAGGGAGCAGAAGCTCTGCTTTTTCAGTTCTAAGGCAAATAATTGCACTAACACTTGAAGCTGTAGAAGCAAACTTTCCTGGGGAAAGATCAGAATACAGACCAAGAGAGCAGTTACCACATCTTTCCTTTTATCGCATCGCCTTGGAAGCACTAAAAACTTGCACACATCCAGAACTATCTCTTAAAATAGCAGTACAAAAAGCCCTGAAACTTGAAGTAATGACTCCCCCCTCCCAGGAGAGCAGAGTATAATTTTACCATAAAGTTCAAAATCAAGAAATAGCTGGCAAAAATGAACAAATAGCAGCAACAACAGCAACAACAACAACAACAAAACTTGCCAATAAAAACCCACTATGTTGTCAGGAAAGATCAAGATTTAAACTCAGAAGAAAATATGCAAAAATATCTACAAACTCTTAAAAATGCAATTGGACCTACATACAACAAGAATTTCTAGAAGCATTAAAAAAAGATAAAAGTGGTAGAAAGAAAAAGGGGAAAAGGAAAAAGAAATAAAAGTGAAAAGAAAGAATACTATAAGAGAATTAACAATACATTAAAGAAGCATGCACAAAAATTGATAATGACATCTTTAAAAAAACAAACACCCTTTGAATCAGCAATGCCACTATTGGGTCTATATCCCAAATAAATCATAAGGGAAGGAAAAGGACAATGGGTATAAAAATATTGAATTTGTTTTGTGGTGGCATAGAATTGGAAAAAAATTGGAAATTAAATAGATGCCCATAAATTGGGGAATGGCTAAATAAGTTATAGTATATTAAAATATTATAATATTATTGTTCTATAAAAATGATGCACAGGCTGATTTTAGAAAAGCTTGAAAATATTTACATGAACTGATGCTGAGTAAAACAAGCAGAACCAGAAATACATTGAATACAGTAATAAGAAGATTGTGGGATGATCAAGTTATTATTATTTTTTTGATGGTGCAGTGATCCAAGACAATCCCAATAAACTTTAGATAAAAAATATCATCTACATACAGAGAAAGAATTATGAAGACTGAGTGTAAATAAACACATGCTATGTTCACTTTTTCCCTCTTTTTCTTCCATTTCATTTTTCTCAGTTTTTCCCTTTTGTTCTGATTTCTCTCTCCCAACATGATTCAAAAACAAATATGCAAAAAAGAGAGTGTACATGCATAACCAAAAATTAATTAATTAATTAATTGAAATAAACAAAACAGAATTGACCTAATAGTAAAAGACACAAAAATTCACAGAAGAAAAGGATTTCTCTAAATACAGAACAGGTCAAATGGAAAGTGAAGTACAAAATTCCTTAAAATGAAGAAAAATTTCCTTAAAAATTAGAATTGGGCAAATGGAAGCTGCTGACTCCTCAAGGCATGAAGAAACAATAAAACAATATCAAAAGAATGAAAAAATAGAAGAAAAAGTCAAATATCACCTTGAAAAAACAAATAACATGGGAAATTAAAAAAAAAAAAAAGAGTGTGCACATCAAATTTCAAGAAAGTTATCAAGAAAAACTGTTCAAATATCTTAGATCCAAAGAGTAAAATAAAACTTGAAAGGATCTATTCATCATACACTGAAAAAGATGCCCCCCCCAAAAAAAACTCTCAGGAATTTAATAGTCAAATTCCAGAACTCCCAGGTCAAAGAAAAAATATTATAAGCAAACAAAGAAATTCAAATATTGTGGAGTCATGATCAGATCACACAAGATTTAGTAGCTTCCATATGAAAAGAGCAGAGACTTGGAATAAATGTTCTGGAAAGCAGAGGAGCTAGGATTATAATCAAGAATAATCTACTCATACTGATATCTAAATCAGGAAGAGCCAAAACAGAGGAGGAAAATTATAAACCAATTTCCCTAATGAATATTGACACAAAATTCTTAAATAAAATACTAGCAAAGAGATTACAACAACTTAGCAGCAAGATAATATACTATGACCAACTGGAATTTATGCCAGGAATACAGGACTGGTTCAATATAAGGAAAACTATTAGCATAATTGAGCATATCAATAACAAATCTAACAGAAAACATGATAATCTCTATAGATACTGAAAAAACACTTTTAACAAAATAAAGCACACATTCTTATTAAAAGCACAAGAGAGCATAGGAATAATTGGGGTTTTCCTTAAAATGATAAACAGCATCTATATAAAATCATCAACAAGCATTAATTGTAATGGGGAGAAGTTCAGAAGTGTTCCTAATAAGATCAAGGGTGAAACAAGGATGTTCATTGTTACTGCTATTATTCAGTATTGCACTAAGAATGTTAAATTAAATTAAAGTAATTAGAGTAGACAATGAGGAAATAAAAATATTACTCTTTGTAGATGATATGATTGTATACTTAAAGAATCACCAAAAATCTACTTGGAACAATTAACAGCTTTAACAAAGCTGCAGGATATAAAATAAACCCACACAAGTCATTTAGCATTTCTACATATTATTAACAAAGCCCAGTAGCAAGAGATAGAAAGAGAAATTCCATTTAAAACAACTGTAGACAAAATAAAATATTTGAATGTCTACCTGCTAAGACAAATCCAGGAACTGTGTGAACACAATTACAAAACATACAAACTATTCATACAATAAAGTCAAATCTAAACAGTTGAAAAATATAATTTGCTTATGGATAGGATGAGCTAACATAATAAAAATGGCAATTCCATCTAAATTAGTTATAGCCAATATTTCTGATAAATGCCTCATTTCTAAAACATATAGAGAATGAGAAAATTTATAAGAACATGCCATTCCACAATATGGTCAAAGTATATAAACAATTTTCTGATGAAGAAATTAAGCTATAATCAAATGAAAAAATGCTCTAAATCACTATTTATTAGAGAAATGAAAATTAAAACAATTCTAAGATATCTCACACCTATTATATTGGCTAAAATGACAGGAAAAGATAATGATAAGTTTTGGAGGGAATATATGAAAATTGGAAATATTGATTGATCAAAAATATGAAATATTGGATTTATGATATGATCCAATCATTCTGGAGAGCAATTTGGAAGTATGCCCAAAGTGCTATAAAACTTGTATACCCTTTAATCCAGTAGTATCCCTACAGGGTCTGTATCTCAAAGAAATCATAAAAAAGAGAAAAGAACTCTCATGTGCAAAAATGTTTCTAACAGTTGGAAAATTAGTAGATGCTCACCAATTGGGGAATAGCTAAATAAGTTATTGTATATGACAATAATGGAATATTGTTCTTCTATAAAAAATGATGAACAGATCGATTTTAGAAAAGTTTGGAAAGATTTACCTGAACTTATACTGAGTGAAACAAGCAGAACTAGGAAAACAAAATACATAGAAACTGCAGGATTGTATGATGATCAGTTATGATACCTTGGTACTTCTCAGCAGTTCAGTTATTCAAAGCAATCTCAATAAACTTTCAATTAAAAAAATGTCATCCACATTCAGAGAAAGAACTATGGAGATTGAATGCAAATCAATACATGCTTTGTTCACTTTTTCCTTTCTTTTTTTTTTTTTCTCATTTTTTTCCTTTTTGTTCTGATTTTTTTTTCTTCCAGCATGATTCATATGGAAATATGTAAAAAAAAATGAACATAACTGTATAACAAAAATGTTTTTACATGTAATTGGAGAAAATATACAAATTTGAATTTTAGGTTATAAATATCAGTGATAATGATAATGATGGTTATTACATAGTCATCCAATGTGATGAGAGAAAAATTCTATTCCATACATAACTTTTTAAAATAAATTTATTTTTTTAAAAGAGAAAAATCTACATAGCAAAATTTTCTATAATACTTTAGGAGAAAAGATGAATATTTAATATAATAGAAGACATTCCTGATGAAAAGACCAGAACTGAATAGAAAACAACATCCAAACACAACATTCCAGAGAAAAGAAAGATAAACATTAAAGAATAACTATAAGGGTTTCAATAAAGTTAAATTGTTTAAATTCCTATTTTAAGTTGTTGATACATCTAACCCCTAAGAAATTTATCAGTATTAGGGGAATTATAAAGAATTTTATATAGCTACAAGGCATGTATGTGAACTGACTATGTCAAAATGATCCCCAAAGACACAAAACTGTGAGAATTCTAATGCTTTGCAAGTAACACCTTTAACTACAGCTGATATAGAGATGAACACGGGGAAACAGTTGTCTCCTAACATACAGATATCTATAATGCGTGACCAAGAGAAATTACTGAGGAATAAAGTTAATGAACTTGAGAAAATTAAAAACCAGTTTTCCCAGGAATTAGATATCAAACAGCGAACCATCCAACAGCTTAAGGAACAGCTGAATAATCAGAATACTGAAGAAGTTATGCAACAATATCAAAACATATGTAAAGATCTGGATGTTAAAGAGAAAATAATTGAAGGAATGCGAGCAACAATTGATTTCAGAGTCCAGATTCTTGTATTTTTTCTTCCATTTTTCCAACTCAGAAGTCAGTTTCACAACTTCTTCTGATCTAGACTCAAGCATTTCTTCCATTTCTACTTGAGTTTGCTCCTGTTCTTCCATTGTTGCTCGCATTCCTTCAATTATTTTCTCTTTAACATCCAGATCTTTACATATGTTTTGATATTGTACAAAACAGTATGAAAGAATGTAAAAGAGGGATACTCTGGGATATAGGAGAAAGGAGAAGTAGAATGAGGAAACATTTATCACATAAAACTGGTATGCTAGGAAGAGCTTTTATAATGGAGAGAAAAATAGAGGGAACTTCCCTCTCATTGGAATTGGAAGGAAGAATAGGTCTAGATATAGACAGAAAGATCTACAGATACACACACACTCAGTTGTAATAAGAAATTAAACTTACCCCATAGAGAAATAACAGGGGAAGCAATTGAAGGAAAGATGTGGTGGTGCTTATGGTGATAAAGTGGAGGATAGATTAGTAGTAAAAGCATGTTAAAAACAAAATAGACTTTTTAGGAGGTACCCCCAAAAGAGAGAGAGAGAGAGAGAGAGAGAGAGAGAGAGAGAGAGAGAGAGAGAGAGAAACAGTAGATGGCATGGAGAATAATATACTATAATGATAACTGTAAATGTCAATGGGATGAACTCACAAATAAAACATTTTGCAGATAGCAGAATGGATTAGAAAGCAGAATCCAATATGCTATTTAAAGAGACACACTTGAAACAGAAAGATACACAAAGAATTCAAATAAAAGTCTGAATCAAAATTTAATAATTTTTATCTGAAGTTAAAAAAAGATAGTGGTAGCAATCATAATCTTAGGGGAAGAAAAAAGCAAAACCAGACTAATTAAAAGAAATAATCAGATAAACTTCATTTTGCCAAAAGGTATCATAGACAATAAAGTAATATCAAATACTTTACAAAAAATTTCTCTGATAAAAGCCTCATTTCTCAAACATATACTGAGTATAGAACTAAGTCAAATTAATGGAAAGAAAAGCCATTCCCTAGAAGACAGAAATAAATAGTTTTTTGAAGAAACAGAGAAGACCTGAAGAAAGACCCCAGGACTAGAGTTTAATGAATGCAAAGTATAAACACTTTCAGGCTTCCTACACAGAAGCAGTAAACAGAGAGTCCTGGGGCTAAGTTGGGTTCAAGAGGGAGCTTCAGCCTAGAACTTTTATTTCCAGGAAAGTATGAGAAGATGAGGGTCTGAGTCTAGGAAGACTGAGATATAGCAAGAATCAGAAATATAATTCATTACAAAAAATAGGGTTAATAATAATTGATTTCAGACAAATTCAAATGTAAGATTCAATTAACAGGGAATCTACATTATTTGTCAGCCATATTGATATTGTGTTTTATTTATATATATATATATATATATATATATATATATATATATATATATATATATATATATATATCCATGCTTAACTGTAGCTCAGGGCAGAGGAGGTGGGAGATGAAGGGGTAAAAATGAAATTAAAAAATACACAGCAGAGAAGAAAACAGTAACTTATAAGGAAACAAAGAAAAGATGGACAGTCATGAATATCCAATCTCTTCTATTTTTATATATGCTTTCTTCAAATGGAAATTTATTGCTAAATATTTTGAATCCTTCCTAGTGTTCTGCTGAGCACATGACAATGTTTTATTATCTTTTACTACCCTTTTCTGTATTTTTCTATTTTTTCCTATTTTTATTTAGTTTTAAATAAAGGGAGAAAAAGGAGAAATCAAATCCATCAAAAGTCACATAAAAATTTGCTCTAAATTAGTATTGCTTAAAGAAATGAAAATTAGAACAATTGTGAGGTACTTTTCCACACCTATTAGAAATGACAAATACTAGAAAGGAGGATTGCAAAACAATATTAATGAACTATTGGTAGAACAGTGACTAGGTCCAACCATTTTGGAGAACAATTTGAAATTGTGCCCAAAGGGCTATGAAACTGTACATACTTTGACCCAGAAATGCCATTACTGTATTAGTATCCCAAAGGGATCAAAGGAAAAAAAGATGAATGTAGAGAAATGTTTTTGACAGCTTTTAATGGCGGTAAAGAAAGGCATGTTTATCAACTAGGGAATGGCTAAACATTTTGTGGCATATGATTGTGATAGAATACTATCTTTCCATAAGAAATGATAAAGAGAGTAGTTTTAGGAAAAAAACAAAACAAAACCTGACAAGACCTTTACAAATTGATACAAGGCAAAATGAGAAGAACTGAGAAATCATTGTACACAGCAACAGTAATCTGATGATAGTCAACTGTAAAACACTTGACTACTCCCTTCAATGCAATGAATTGAAGGAATTCCAAAAATTCATGATGAAAAAATATTGTGTACCTCCAGAGAGACAATCAATGAACTTTGAGGACAAATTTAAATATAATTTTCTCACTTTCTAAATTTTTCTTGCTTTTTTTGGAATTATCACTCTTTGGGAATATATTTTGCATGATTTCACTTGTATAATTGATATATTGCTTGCCTTCTTAGTGATTGGGGGAAGGCCTGAATGTCTGGAGAGAATTTGGAAATCAAAATTTAAAAAGAAAAGAAGGTTAAAAAAAATTAAAAACATTTAAAAAAATTATTGCCTTAGTCTTAGTCCTATCTCCTTAATCTGTAGGACTAATAGACAGGAATTGTACCTTCTCCTTTTCTTAGGCACCTTTAAGCATCATCAGAAGCACAAGGCTGAGTCCCACATAATTTCTTAATACTGATTATGTTTTTTCAGGGAATACATGTTGTTATCAAAAACGGCCTTTTATGTTCTTTCATCTTTGATTGCGTTCACCCTAACTTCTCTTTCATTACTCATCCTTCAAGTCCTAGCTCAAACTCCACCCTAAACATGAATCTTCCCTAACTACTCTGGCTTACATTGAGTTGATCTGTGGCTATTTTTTTACTTCTCCCATAATTACAAAGCATAAATAGCTTCATTCAAATCATTTTTGTTTTTTTCATGTGTACTAGTCAGATCTTCCCTAACTAGCTGATCCCTCTGAAGGCAAGGCAAGCTATTCAACTTTGTATCCTTCAGCAGAGGCTCTTAATCTAGGATCTAAAAATTAAATAAAAAGACAGACAAGCAAAAAAAAAAAAAGGCCCCCAAGTGATTTTATTTCAATGTAATTTAATTTACTTCATAAACCTGTTTATTTTAGTTTATGCATGTAAAACTATTCTTGGAAGGGCTCTATAAGGCTGCCAAAAACATCCTCAACATTAAAAAAAAAAAAAAAAGTTAAGAACTCTTTCTATAATACTTTAAAGAAAAGGACACACAAATGTGTGAGTCAGGATTGTAGAGTTGGAGAAAGAACAGTGACTTTTGGCTCTGGCAATGGCTATCTGCTTGGATGTAGAAATTATTTCACTACAGTGAATCTCAGTTTACTCATTTAGAAAACAGGGCAAAA
Organism: Antechinus flavipes; assembly: GCF_016432865.1. NCBI lineage: Eukaryota > Metazoa > Chordata > Mammalia > Dasyuromorphia > Dasyuridae > Antechinus > Antechinus flavipes. Next base: position 460,710,533 of record NC_067399.1, on the reverse strand, counting down.
TATTTGAATTATCTCTTTTCAAGGTTTTCAAAGTTACTCTCTCACAAACTTTAAAGCCCTTTAGAAATATGAGCTATTGCTATTATTATTTGATACTTAATCAATGTTTATTGAATTGGCTGACTTCACAATTATGCTGAGGTTCAGCCCTGTCTAGCACCATCGGTACCCTTTCCTCCTCACCCCTTTCACCCCGAAGCACTGTTTTAACATTCTTGACATAATGACCTTCAGAGCCATATGTTTTCCAGCCACCCCTCCAACAGTGATAACCTCCCATACAATTAGTACCAGTGGTGCTGTGGAGCTGGCCCCCATAGTAATTGCAACTCGGGATTACTTCTGACACAAATGTTGACATTCTGTTGGCATAACTTGCAATAATGTATGCAGATTGCCTTCTTTTCAGGCCTTAATTATTACTTCTCAGCAAGAAATCATCAGGTTCTTCCCTGCCTTGATTTCTGGAAAGCAATTTCCCTATAGAAGCCTGAATTTTTCAAGTGATGAGAGAAGAGGAAGCACATTGAGGAATGGGGAGCTCCAAGATGCTAGTCCTGAGCTGCATCCATCTCAGGCCCATATGCCTTTTTATAAAAGATATGCTTCCTCCAGACAAATGCTATAAGAGGCACCCATTTTTGTCTTCCACTGGATGAGGTGGAGTAAAAGATCTAGATTCAAGTTCTGACTCTGCTTCTTATCTTTTACTCTCTTTCCTCTTCCTCAAGGCTCACATATCTAATCAGTTCCTAAATCCTGTCAGTTTCATTCCTTTCTTTCTGACAGGAGTGCAGTCACCTTCAGAATCTCATCTACCTGAATTATTTCAATAAGCCTCATTTTCAGGTCCTTCCTTCTTTAGTTTCCTTCACCTGATTCTGTCTTTTTTACTGCAGCCAGAATAGTATTTCAGATATACATATAAGGTAGTATCAGTATTCTATGAAAATTCTTCAGTAACTCTCTATGGCATTCCCAGTGAAACTCAGTTTCTTCTTCTAGGCATAGATGATTCTATATAACTTTCCTTTTCCAGGCTTATTTCAGTTAATCTTTTCCATATATTAAATCCCCTAGTTTAACTTGACTGTTCTGTGCTTACTAGAACATATATTGTGCTTTAATATAGGGACCATACATAAAATGCTCTTTGTCCCTTTTGTTTATCTCATAGACCATTAAAGTACAATTCAAATCTTATCTCTTCCATCATTCCAAATCCCTACCCCCACACCATTCCTAATCTATCTTCCTTTTCAAAGCTCAAAAAGCCTTTTGCATTTTAGCTTATTAATATTCTTAAGGAATATTCTGGAGTATGGTTATAATTAATACACTTAAGGAATATTATGGAGTATGGTTATCTTTTTGGGTATTTCATCCATTTAAAAAGAGTAGCTATCATATAAGGGAAGCAAATATTTATTAAGCACCTACAAACCACTCCACTTGGTAATGCATATGAGTGAAAAAATAATATCATCCCTGTCCTTAAGGGAGAAGAATATGAAATAGTAATAGAATATGATATGTAGGGAGGTAGGAAAGAAAAAGAAGAAGCATAAAGCACTCTGGAAATATTTGAGGAGATAAAAGATGCTTTCAGAAGTGTGGGTCTGAGGGACAAGTAAAACAGTAGGAAGTAACAAAGTAACAAGTAACTTGAAGCAAAAGGAAATGGGGAATAAAGAAAGCGATTGACTATTCAAGACAATGGAATGAATCTAAATGCTTCAAAGAGGTAAAAAAATGATGAGAACAACCAAAAAAATACTGGCTGGACATTGTGGTGTTCACTTCTTTTTTAGACTATATAATGGTTCTGTGAGAAGGTTTCTTGGAGATGTTTTCTGAAGGCAGCTTTAGTTTTGGTTCCTAGTAATAATCACTTCAAATGCAGCCAGCTAATAAAATCTAAACATTTATTTTCTCCTTCCAAGTCTTGTCTCTTTCCTTGGGCCCAGGTAGTTTCTTAGAGGCCTATCTTTCAATAAAGAAGCAAAGAAGGAGAGCTTGCTGCCACGGTGGTGTGAGATGGGATGAATGAACCTGGCTCTGCCTCCAAGAGTGGGCTTCTTCTGAACTGAAGCTCCTCCAGTCTGAATCTTTTCAACTGATTCTGCTGACTGAGCTCAGCTGTTTTTAAGCTCTCTCAAAGGTTGACTCCTCCTCTGAGAGTGGGATTATGGGAGGTGTGAATTCACAAAGTTACAAAGCTAAGTGTGTATACTTGTGAACACTTGTGAATCTTCCAAACTTGTGAACTAATGTGTGTGAGCTAATGTGTGAACTCTCAAAGGTGCAAACCCAAGCACACAATCATTGCTTCCATCAATTCCATTGAGTTGTCACCTTGTTTCAAATTCTGGCTCATAACAGGACATCATCATCATTATTGACAATCATAACAATATAACATTATATAGTATTTTAAGGTTTGCCAAGTGCTTTTTATTTTATTTGCTCCTCATAACCATGCAAGGCAAGTACTATTATTATATCCATTTTTAGAATATATTCTTAATAGTTTTCTTCAAATAGAATTTATTTGATTTAAACAATACTAAATGAATTTAGAAATAGATTCCTAAATTTAAGGAATAAAGCCTCATCCCCACAAATGAGGAAATTGAAGATAAGAGAAGCTAAAGGAACTTTTTACCAGCACACAGCTAGTAAATATCAGAGGCAAGTTTCAAACTCATTCTATTCTAACTGAGAATCTGACACTCTATAGAATAAAGGAATAAAGAGATCATTGGTGGTCTTGGAGAAAGTACTGTCTGTAAGTTGGCAAAGATAGAAGAAAGAAACTCAATTAATATCATTTTTAAGCACTTACTGTGGGCAAGGCACTGAGCTTTATGTTGTGACTACACATACAAGAGGAAAAAATAAAAGATAGGGTGGTGAAGAAAAAAAAAAGTATTAAAGAAAAGTGTCAGAAGTGGAACTGGGATAGAAATAAAACTTGGATGGCCTGAGATCTTCCTCAAAATGGAATTTCCAGAAGAAACCCATCAATATGTTAAAAAAAAAATTAATGCGATGGGGTGATATTCAAAGGAAAATAAGCTACAGGACAGAAGAAGGTATGCAAATTTAAAAAGTTGGGGATTATTTCTAATAGCTTTTTAGTAGAATCTCTGGGATTCTCTAAGTATACCATCATACCATCTGCAAAGAGTGATAATTTGGTTTCCTCATTACCTATTCTAATTCCTTTAATCTTTTTTTTTTCAATTCTTATTGCCAAAGCTAGCATTTCTAATACAATATTGAATAGCAATGGTGATAGTGAGCAGCCTTGTTTCATACCTGATCTTATTGGGAATGGTTCCAGTTTATCCCCATTATGCATGATGCTTACTGGTGGTTTTAAATAGATGCTACTCACTATTTTAAGGAAAAGCCCATTTATCCCAATATTCTTAAGTGTTTTTCATAGGAATGGATGTTGGATTTTATCAAATGCTTTTTCTGTATTTATTAAGATGATCATTTTTTTTGGTTAATTTGGTTATTGATATTGTCAACTATGCTAATAGTTTTCCTAATATTGAACCAGCCCTGCATTCCTGGTATAAATCCTACTTGATCATGGTGTATTATCCTGGAGATGATTTTCTGTAACCTTTTTATTTAAGATTTTAGCATCAATAAGATTATTTTCTTGAAGAATTTTTATTTAAGATTATTTTGTTTTGTTTTATTTAAGATTTTGGCATCAATATTCATTAGGTAGATTGGTCTATAATTTTCTCTGTTTTCAAACTACATGGTTTAGGTATCAGTACCATGTCTGTGTCATAAAAAGAATTTGGTAGGACTCCTTCAATTCCCTATTTTTTCAAATAGTTTATATAACATTGGAGTTAATTATTCTTTAAATGTTTGGTAGAATTCACATGTAAATCCATCTGGTCCTGGGGATTTTTTCTTAGGGAGTTGATTAATAGTTTGTTCTATTTCTTTTTCTAAAATGGGACTATTTAAGCAATTTACTTCTTCCTCTGTTAATGTGGGAAGTTTATATTTTTGAAGGTAGTCATCCATTTCACTTAGGTTATCAAATTTATTGGCTTAAAGTTGGGCAAAGTAACTCCCAATTATTGCTCTAATTTCCTCTTCATTGGTGGAAAGTTCTCCCTTTTCATTTTTAAGACTAACAATTTGATTTTCCTCTTTCTTTTTTCTAATCAACTTTACCAAAGGTTTATCTATTTTGTTGGTTTTTTCATAAAACCAATTCTTAGTTTTATTAATTCAATAGTTTTTTTTTTTAGTTTTAATTTTATCAGTTTCTCCTTTTAATTTTAGACTTTCAAGTTTAGTATTTGATTGGTGGTTTTTAATTTGGTCTTTTTCTAGTTTTTTAAGTTGTAAGCCCAAGTCATTGATCTTTTCTTTCTCTATTTTATTCAAGTTAGATTCTAAAGATATAAAATTTCCCCTCATTACCTCTTTGGCTGCATCCCACAAATTTTGCTGTGTTGTCTCATTGTTGTCATTATCTTGAGTGAAATTATTAATTTTGTCTATAATTTGTTGTTTCACCCAATCATTCTTTAAGATGAGATTATTTAGTTTCCAACTACTTTTTGGTCTGTTTCCCTTTAGCTTTTTGTTGAATGTAGTTTTTACTGCATTGTGATCTGAAAAGAATGCATTTACTATTTCTGCCTTTCTGTATTTAATTTTGAGGTCTGTATGTTCTACTATATGGTCAATTTTTATATAGGTTCCATGAACTTCTAAGAGGAAAGTATATTCCTTTCTGTCTCCATTCAGTTTTCTCCAAAGATCTATCATACTTAACTTTTTTAATACTCTATTTACCTCTTTAACTTCTTTCTTATTTATTTTGTGGTTTGATTTATCTAATTCTGAGAGTGCAAGGTTGAGGTCTCCCACTATGGTATTATAGTTTTGCTGTGCATTTCTTCTTGCAGTTCTCTTAACTTCTCTTTTAGGAAGTTAGATGCTATACCATTTGGTGCATATATGTTTAGTATTGATATTGCTTCATTGACTATGCTACTCTTTAGCAAGATATGGTTTACTTCCTTATCTCTATTAGTTAGATCAATTTTTGCTTTTGCTTGAACTGAGATAAGGAGGCTACTCCTGCTTTTTTGAAGCATAATATGCTTCACATGAAGCATAATAGAGTCTGTTCCAGCCTTTTACCTTTACTCTGTATGTAAAACCCTGCTTTAAATGTGTTTCCTGTAAACAACAGATTATAGGAGTCTGGCTTTTGATCCAGTCTGCTAACTGCCTTCTCTTTATGGGAGAGTTCATGCCATTCACATGTATGGTTAAAACTATTACTTCTGTATTTCCTGCCATTTTATCATCCTCAGATTATGTTTTCCTTTTTCTTTCCCCTCTTACCCCCTCCCCAGTATCCCTTGCATTCACTTCTGTTCTGACTTTTCCCTTCCCTCCCTCCACCCCCTCTCCTAGATGGCCAGAAGTCTTATACATGTTAAATATGTTATAGTATATCCTAGATACAATATATGTGTGCAGAACCGAACAGTTTTCTTGTTGCACAGGAAGAATTGGATTCAGAAGGTAAAGATAACCTGGGAAGAAAAACAAAAATGCACACAGATTACACTCATTTCCCAGTGTTCTTTCTTTGGGTATAGCTGCTTCTGTCCATCATTGATCAACTGGAATTGAATTAGATCTGCTCTTTGTCAAAGAAATCCACTCCCATCAGAATACACCCTCATACAATATTGTTGTTGAAGTGTATATTCATTAGCTTTTTTACTTCTTTTTGTATATCCAATTGAGTTTTTAAATAAGTTGTTTTGCTTTATGGAATTTTTTTCCATTTCACTATATATATATATATATTTTTACTGAGTTATTTTCTTTTTTCAATTCACAAATTCTACTTTCCAGGGAGTTCTTTATTTTTTCCAATTCACAAATTCTGTTTCTTTGAGAATTCTTTCCCTTTTCCAATTCACATTTCAGCAAGTTTTTTTTTTCACTTTATTAAATTTTTCTTTTAGTGAATTATATGCCTTTTCCATACTCTTGTAGAGCTTCTCTTTCCTTTCCCCATTTTTTTTTTCTAGCTTTCTTTTAAGATCTTTTATAATTTCTTCTAGGACAGCCTTGTGTGATGGGGACCAGGTTACTTCTTTGGGTTTTTTTCTAGAGACTGTCTGCTAGTAGTCTCCTCGGGGTTGGAAATCTGCTCTTTTTCTGTACAGAAGCTATCAGTAATTAGAGTCCATTTGGCTTTTTTACTCATTAAAAAAAAAAATCTTTAGGGTCTGCCTTCAGGGCAAGGAGGTTATCAGCTTCCTCTACAGAAAAGGATAGATAGATGGACAGTAGCTGTCCTACAAATGGGCTGCAAAGAGTGGCCGAGCTGCAGAAGTGCCCTGGGAAGAGTTCTGCAACTGAAATGTCTCTGCTCTGGGAAGCACAGCTGCACTGAAGAAGTTCCACTGCCTCTGGCAGCACTCTCCCTTCCTTCTCCCCCCTCCCCACCACTCCCTGGGCAGAATTGTGGCTGCCCCAGGCAGAGCCCCTCTGGTGTGCAGAAGTGATGTGTGACCACCCGGGCAAAAGCCTGGAGCTGCAGAATGGGGCTGCACAGCTGTGCTGTGGTCCGTGCTCTGTCACTTCCAGTTCAGGGTGAGTATGGTCGGGTCTTGTTAAATTCTGGCATTTTTTAGAATACTTTCTACCTTTGGCATTTGTGTAATTTCTCTGCTGATCTATTGCTTTGAAACCAAAGCAGAACAGCCAACTTGTGCTAGAGTACACCTTGCAAATTCTTCACCCACAGATACTGTCCTTGTCCCGATCCACTCAGCACATGCTAGCCTCTGTGTTCTACCTCCCTGCCTGCACTGGCCTGCTCCCACTGATCAGGACAAACCTTTTCTGGTGATCTTCCAGATTATCTTCAGCTGGTAATCTGTTGTACTGCTAGTATTTGTGGATTTTACCAGTCAAGCCTTCTTTCTGAGGCTGAATTTGGTAATTAGTAGTGAGGGTAGAAGGGAGCATAGAATGACGTGTGTGTCCTCTCCACCATCTTGGTTCCACCCATAAAATTTCTTTATGAAACAAATGTCCATCTTTTTAAACATCCATATTCTTGTAGAGTTACTGAATGTCTTGAATCATGGAATGTCACAATTGCTTAAGAATTCAAGTTGCACATACCAAAGATATGGGGGAAGTCTATGGTAAATATGAATTACTTGAAACATTTTAATAATTAAAATTTATAAAGAAGAAGTATTCTAAAGCATATAATTAGTTATATGTATAACTGGAAAAAGGAGAAAAGGGAAAAATAAGACATTCTATTTGCTTCATTGGTATTTATGCAATTTGTTGAGGTCTAGAAGAAGGTCTTCAGGATTCTCAATGACTTTATATGAAAAACTAATGGAAAACAGTTGAATAGCTCAAAGTAAAAATCTTCTCCAGCATCATGATTCAAAAGCATCAATTCTCCAGTATTAAGTTTTCTTTATTGTCCAACTTTCATAGCCAATACATTGCAACTGAAAAAAAAAACATAGGTTTGACTAAGGGGACCAAGGGACATGTTTTCTTTTTCTTCTTGAGAGTCACATAGGTTACAAGAAGACCAATAGGTCAGGTTACTGTTTTAATCTTTTTAATAGTAATGGTAGCATAGATTTAATCCTTGTTCCTAGAGAAAGAAGTGGGAAAAGGTAGGGAAGTTTCATATAGGTGAAGGGCAGATGGCAAGAAGTTTAGAGTGGATGGATGGATGGGAGGTGAAGCAGAGTCTAGGGTAGCCTAGATTTAATTGTCCAGTTAATTTGTTGTCACTCCCTCACTAACCACAGTTAGCTGAGCCCCGATGTCAAGTTTAAATGCTGTATTGATTAACTGTTCTTAAAAAGAGGTCGCCAGAAGTTTAGGTTTGAAAGCAAGCTATAGGCATATGGCTGCCTTCTTATTCTCTGTCTCCATTTCAGTGTTCACTCCTGGGCTCTTGGCTTTAATTATTATTACTGTTTTGTGTGGATTCCATGTGTTAGGTGCTGTGACCAGAATAAATCACCAATGTAACCTACTAATTCATCTATGAACTAATGGCAAATGAAAATAGTGCAGAAAATAACTGATTTGCCTCACCCCTCTTTTCTTTTGTTTCAGAAACTCTGTGATTGTGGGAACTGTTTCAGTGCCCTTGACACTTGGGTGAATGAATTGCCTGAGTATTGACCCAGAGGATAGTTAATATGGGCTTTGTGCCTATACCATGATGTGTTTTATTGTCGAATATGTAGATCACCCACTCTCTGATAGTCATAGTATTTCGAAGTTTGGGTGGAAAATATTGAATTTTTCTCCAATGGGAAAGGCTAAATTTTTCTCCAAGAAAGCCTTTTGACAATTGGCACATCAGTCTTAGATTTAACCTTGTCCCTGGTAAGGATTGCTGGTCCCTTAGTTTTGAATTTTCTCTCCAGGAAATACATTGAAAATAACATGCTTGATAGTTGACTTTTCACACTCAAATTTAATGATCATAGTATTTAGAGTTGTTAAGGATTTGTACCCCAACTATTCTGGATGAGGAAATAAGGAGATGAAATGATATGAAATGATTTCCTCCATGTTTCTAATTTCTTATAAGAAATACTGAACTTGAAGTCAAAATAAATGGTTAATTAAGTAATAACTCATTCATTTTCTACCCGTTTTATTATAGATAAGTCATTTCATTTTCTGAATCCTATTGTATGACAATTGGGGCAGTAATACTTGCACTACCAACAAGTATGAGTAATAAATATTATAAATGTCCTTTAGAAAACTGAAGTATTTTTTTCAACTGATAAATGCTCAAAAGATATGAACAGATAATTCTTCAGATGACAAAATTAAAATCATCTATAATCATGAAAAGGCTTTAACTCATTGTTTATTAGAGAAGTGAAAATTAAAACAATTCTGAGGTACCACTTGATACCCCTAGAGATTGGGTAAAATGACAGGAAAATATAATAATAAATGCTGATGGGGATGTGGGAAAACTGGGACAATAATGCATTGTTGGTGGAGTTGTGAAATGATCCAACCATTCTGGAGAGCAATTTGGAACTATGCCCAAAGGGATATAAAACTGTGCATGCCTTCTAAACCAGCATTGCCATTACTGGATCTGTATCCTAAGGAAATCACAAAGGAGGAAAAAATACCGACCTGTGTAAAAATCTTATAGCAGCTCCTTTTGAGGTAGCAAAGAGTTAGAAAATGAGTACCCATCAACAGGGCAATGGATGAACAAGCTGTGGTATGTGAAAATAATGAAATATTATTGTTCTATCAAAAATTATGAATAAGATTTTCTTAGAAAGACCTGGAAAAATTTACACGAACTGATGCTGAGCTAAACAAGCAGAACAAGGAATACATTGTACACAATAACAGCAGGAATGTGTGATGATCAACTATGAAAGACTTGGTTCTTCTCAGTGATTCAGTAACCCAAAGCAATCCCATAGACTTAGGAAAGAGAATGCCATCTGCATCCACAAAAAGAACTAAGGAGACTAAAGTTAAATCAGTCCATGCTATGTTCACTTCTTTTTTCTGTTTTTTTTATCTCTTTCAAGCTTTTTCTTTTTTTTTTTTTCTGATTTTTCTTTCCTGACATGATTCATACAGCAATATGTATTAAAAATAAATAAATTTTAAAAAGAAAATTGAAATATTAATAATAGCAAACAATTATATAAATGTTATGCTTATGGCATGCTTTGTGAATTACTAAACATCAATGCCTGGTTTTATAGATGGGTAAAATGAGACATAAACCAGATTAAATTATTTTCCTAAGAGCACTCACTTAGTAAGTGGTGTAATTCAAATCTTGGGACTCCAAGTCTGAAGAGATAGTTCAATAAGATTCTCATTATGGAACATAAATTCACTTTGAATTTGTTTTCATATTCAGCATGTTTTTCTTTAAGAAGTAATGAACCCTACATGCAAAGGAAAAAAGTTAGTGTTTTGTTATCACAGAGCTCTAAGGTTGACAAGGCTTTTAAGAAGTCATTTAGTCCATCTTCTCCATCTAAGTAGATGTTTCTTATGCTATTCTAGAAAGATAAAGTCCTTTCTTTTCCTAAAAGTCTTTGGAGAAGCTGGCTTTATAGGCTCCTGTAATAATGACTGAGGTCATTCCCATAAACCTTTACTGCAACAGAATCTGGTCTACCTTAAATTCCTCCCACTATTGCTATTGTTGTCTTTTCTTGTTGGCAGAGGCAGAACAGCTAGTTTCCATCCCACTGGAAAACTATTCTTATGATGTTTCCTAAAATGTTCCATGTGTTTAATTTAAGCTGGATTTATTCTAATTTGAACAGTGTCCTACTTATCTGTGCCATTGAAGGGCCCTAGATATAAGAGTATAAACTTCAAACTCATTTAAAGATCAGGGAATGAATATATAGGATGAAAGGATTTAGGCCTGAAAGGGACCTCAGGGATCACCTACTGTGACTCCCTTGTTTTCAGTGCCCAGATAGGTTAAATAACCTTCCCAGTTTCACACAGTTACTGCAAGTAGCAGAGAAAAATTCAGTTCTCTTTCTACTCTGGTGATATAGTTGGGGAGAATTTAAGTCATTATTTCAATGAATAAAAATTAATCCAATCTATGACTTATCTAATCAATTGATTTTTTTTCCTAATACTTCCCTTTTCAATTCCAATGAAACTCGGAAGCTCTTAAGTACTTTATGTTTTCCTAATCATTTCAACAAACATTTTGTGGGCTGCTATGCACAGAGTACTATGCAGGCCTCTGGGGAACAAAAGAAAAAATAAAAAAATAGACCTGTCCTTTGAGGAATTTACAATCTACTGCATATCATAGGTATATGTATCAGTGTGTTTGTGCTTTGGTTTAAATCAGTGCTTTCATCAGTGTGGAGTCTCCCATTGTGGAAATTCCCTCTACCAAAGCAGATCAGCAATTCATCTATAATTTATTGTCTTATATAGTCCCTTATTACTCTGAGAAATTGTGTTCATTTGCTCATGGTCACAAAGCAAGTACACATCAGAGACACAAATTGAACTTGTCTTTTTCCTGACACCAAGGCCAGCCACTTTTTGATGATACCATATTGCCTCTCTGTTGCATCTTTATGTCACTGCAGAGCATATTATGTTCATTCTCTAATTTTATTTCCACTAAAATATTGTGACATGGACAGAAAAGATAATATGATTTCTCTGAAGTTATCAGAGGTCTTTTAGTCGCCAAATTAATGGGTTTTTCTTATGTCTAGTCTTTACTTCTCTTCAGCTTTTAATATTGTTGGTCATGTTTTTCCCCTCATACTTTCTCTAGGATTTTAATTCACTACTTTCTCCTGGTTCTCTCACTTCCCATATGACTCCTTCCTTCTCAGTATCCTTTGCTAGATCTCCTTCCAGCATGTGACTACTAACTTTATGTATCCACTAAAGCTCTATCCTGGGTTCTCTTTTACTTTTCCTCCCTTGGTGACCTTATTGGGTATGTGGAAAAATTATCTTTATGTAGATAATGATCAGCTTTTTTATTTACCCTCCTGGTCTCCAGTATCACATTCCCACCTGTTTGTTAGACATTTTGAATTATAACATAACTATAACTTTTGCCCAAAATATCTTTCTAACTTCCTCATTAATATCCAGACATCACCTCCTCTCCATCCCTCAGGCTTTTAAGTTAGATGTTACCTCTTTCTGTCTGTCTTCCTCTCTCACTCTGTCTCTGTCTCTGTCTCTCTCTGTCTCTGTCTGTCTGTTTCACATATACACACATTGCTCCCTCCCATGTCAAATCAAATACAGTACCAAATTCTGCCAATTCTACCTTTGAAACATCCTTTTCATATAACTCCTTCTTTCCTCTGATAGTTCCACCATTCTATTTCAGGTTTTTCTTGTTTCCCAATTAGATTATTACAATAACTTTCTAGTAGTTCCTCTCCTTTTTCTAGTCCATCCTTTACTTGGCTGCCAAAGTGATCTTCCTAAAGTGCAGGTCTGACTAGGTCACCTCACTCTCTGATTCAAGTAACTCCCTATTACTTGCAGGATCAAATATAAAATCTTTTGTTTGTCTTTTAATGTCTTTCATTGCTGGGCAACTTTCTATGTTTTCAGTCATCTTACACTTCCCTTCCTGTAATCTATGATTATGTATGTATGTTCAGTAACCCTGGCTTCCTTGCTATTCCTCTCACAAGACATTCTGGCTCCTGACTGTGTAGTTTTGCAGCTTTCCCTGTGTCTGAAATGCTGTCCTTTTCCAAACAGCTTCCTGGTATTGATGGATTTTCCAAGTCTCGGGTCAAATCATACCTTCTGCAAAAACTTTTTTCTTGTTTCTTTTAATACTAGTGCCTTGTTCTGAGCTAGCTGCAATTTATCTTGTGCATGCTTTGTATGTTCATAGTTGTTTGCATTGTCTCCTCATTTGAATGTGAACTCCTTGAGGACAGAATTTATTTTTCTTTCCTTGATCCTCAGTGCTTAGCACAATGACTGACCCATAGCAAATGCTTGTTGACTGACTTGACAGAAAAGCAGTGATATGACAGAAAGGAATAAATATTGGATTTAGCTTCAGAAGATCAAAGTTCAAATTCTGATTGACACTTCACACTAGACACAGCTAACACAGTAGACAGAGTTCAGGACTCAAAATCAGTAAAAGCTGATTTCAAATTTGTTTTCAAATACTTACTAGCTGTGTTATCTTATGTAAGTCACTTTACCTCAGTTTTATAATCTTTAAAATAGAACTAATTTCAATGCACCTCCATCCCAGAGCAGTTATGAATCTCAAAAAAGCCATGTATAAACCTTATATTGGAATGTAAATGTTAGTTGTTGTTGTTATGACATAACTCTATGACTTTACACAGATAACTTGTTACTCTTTGGGCCTCAGTTTCCTGTTGTATAGAACGAAGGAGATGGCCTAGTTGAAAAAAAATCTCTTCCTAATTTTACATTTTTTTCTGAAAATGAGACTGAGAGGAAAAATTATTTGCCCAAAATTATATAGCTTAGACATAGAAGAACTGGAATACAAACCCACACATTTTGAACACTAGGTCTGGAGGTTTCTGCTCTCCACCAAGATGTAGCTTTGCAGAGAACTCTCTTGTGGACATTTCTTCTATAGGTTGCTGCTTAGGATGATGGAGGGAGCAGTGTGATGGGTGTTATCGGGGACAAGATCTCAATGTCTGGTTACTATTCCATTAAGAGTTCTCTAAGACAGGACTCTGAAAGCAACTGTCACCCAGTGTCATTTGTTCAAATTAACTGATGGGTGCTCTTCCCTTTTCTAGAAAAGAAAGAAATGCTTGTATCACCACTCTTCCCTCTGTGCCCCAATCATGTTCTCCAGCTGAATAAAATGTGACTTTTTCCCTAAATAATTTACAGCCTGTCTTACTCCCGAAGGGCAGCATGAGTGCTGCTTAGTAGAGAATAATACTGCTTACCCTTTATTGCCCCCTAATGAAATATCCCTCTGCTCATGACTTGGCAGCAGTTTGGAGGGAGTGTGGGTGAAAAGGAAGGGAGAGACAAAGACCTCATAGACTGGATTATAGGATTTAATGACAAAGAGGATCTTGGAGGTGGTCAAATCCTTCTCATTTTATAGATGAGAAAACTGCAGCCCGGAAAGGAAAATGACTTGCCCAGGGTCACATTCGGGCAAGGAAATGCCTCTGTTTCTGCAAATCATAGCCTTTATAATATAATTGCTGAAACTATATGGTAGAGCTTGAGGAACAGCAAGGGGAGAGGGCACCATAGTGAGACAGTTCAGCTTAACCATCAGAGGGTTGTAGCTTGGGTCTGAGAAATGAGGAAATAAAAGACAAAAGTAACCAACAAATATTAACTTGGCCCATCTTTATGTACTTGCAACATGATATAGGAGAATGATAGATTTGGTGTTAGAGGACCAAAGTTCAAATTCTACCTTAATATGAATTGTAACATATAACATTTTGCTCTTTTTTTTTTCTTTTTTTCCCCTGAGAGGCAATTGGGGTTAAGTTATTTGCCCAAGATCACACAGCTAGTAAGTCTAAGGTTGGATTTGAACACAGGACTGGCACACTGTGCCATCTGGTTGCCCTCTTATGTAACACATTGGACAGCTGTAGATAGAGTGCCAGGCCTGGAGGAAGGTGCCATCTCTTATGTGCTACATGTTGCACATAAAAAAACAAAAAAACAAAAAACAAAAAAAAAACAAGAGAAAAATGATCCCTGTCCTCAAGGAGCTCACATTGTTGGGGCAGAACCTCGATGGTGAATTGGATAGCAAGCACTCGATGGTGAATTGGATAGGACCTGAAATCAGGAAAATCTGCGTCCAAATCCAGCCTCAGAGAGCAAATACTTACTAGCTGTGTGACCGTAGGCACTTAACCCCAACTGCCTTGAAAAAAAAAAAAAAAAAGGAGCTTACATTCTGATGAGGGATGTATTAGGCAAACATAGATGGACAAACAAGAACTGGAAATAATTAATAGAGGGAAGGTTAGAAATCAAAAAGCCTTGGAAAAGACCTCCTGTAAAAGATGGAATTCTGGTTGGAACTTATGGGAAGCCAGAGAAGCCAGGAGAAAAAGAGAAGGGAGAGTATTCCAGACATAAAACTGCCAAGAGCCGAGAGATGGTGTGTATTATTTATGGGATAGCCCAGAAACCAGTATCGCTGAATGGTAGAGTATATGATGGGTAATAAAGGATAAGAAGACTGAAAAGGCATGAGGGAACTGAGTTCCCAATGACAAATAGAGTGCTTTGTTTTTGATCCTGGAGGTGACAGAGAGCCATTGGAATTTATTGAGTAGAAGAGCAACATGACTGAACCTGTGCTTTATGAAAATGACTTTAGTGGTTGAATGTAGGGTGATTGGAATGGGGAGAGACACAAGGGCTACCAGAATAGTTGTGAGGTGATGAGGGCTTGCCCCACAATGGTGATAGTGTCAGCCAGTGAGAATGTTCCTTCCTAAATGCCTTTGTCTAGTTGAGTGGCTGCAGGTAAAGCATCATGATCCTGAAATCAATCTGGAGGTGAGTTTCCTTGACCTTCGTTGGGCTAGTCCCTACATATTCAGGCCATTGCTGGTCCTAAACAAAACACCTTTGGTGGGACCTATCATGCAATGGCTCTCTCTCTACTGTTATGGCAGTTATTTGTTAGAGTGGAGAAAATGTTTGATTGAAAGATCTGAGTTCCAATCCAATTCTGGGCATTTCCATGCTATGTAACTTTGGGCAGGTCACTTAGCTTTTCTGACTATATTTTCATTTTGAGTTTATCCTTTTCAAGATTTTTCTCTCTCTCTTTCTCTCTCTCTCTATGTCTCTCTCTGTCTCTGTCTCTCTGTCTCTCTCTCTCTGTGTCTCTCTCTTCCTCTCTGTCTCTCTGTCTCTCTGTCTCTCTCTCTTTCTCTCTCTCTCTCATCTGTCTCTCTTCCTCTCTCTGTCTCTGTCTCTGTGTCTCTCTCTCTGTCTCTGTCTTCCTCTCTGTCTCTCTGTCTCTCTTTGTCTCTCTCTGTCTCTATCTTTCTGTCTCTGTCTCTCTTGCTAAGGCTAATATGTAAAGTATTATAAAAATGAACAATATCATATTATAATAACTTTATATTTAAGGTGGATTGGAAAGGGGACAAAATTATTTGAGGGGATCATAAAAGGTTTCATATAGATGGTGGTAACTAATCTGCATGATATAATGGGATTAATATTGTACAAATAGAGAGAGTGCTGGAATTAGAAGGCTTGGGTTCAAATTAAGTCCTTGTACTTCCTAGCTGTGTGACCAAGGAAAAGTCACTTCACCTTTTACAACTTCAGTTTTTTCATATGCCAGATGGGAATACTAATCACTTACCTTATCTACTTTAAAGGCTCATTAAGATGAAAGTACTTTGTGGCCTTTAATGTGGGGTATCCATGTGAGTTACTATTACTGTCACTTGCTTACTGGGATTTCCGGCCTAGATTACAATTATGTTAACAGAAGTCTTCAGTACTTTACCTCTACTGATGAAATTTCAGATATCATGCATGTGCAGAATCACATAGAATTTCAGAGTTGAAAAAGATCTAGGTTACTATTTAAATTATACCTGAAAATGTGAGGTTTTTTTTTGTTTGTTTTTTTGTTTTTTGTTTTTTTTTTTTACAAAATAACTGATATGTGGGCATTCAGCCTTTGCTTAATGACCTCTATTGAAGAACACCCACTATGTAATGAAGAATTCTATACTACATTTGAAAATTCTAATTTTTTAAAAGCTTCTACCTAAATTGGACTACAGTTTCTACCCATTGCTTTTACTTCTGCCCTCTAGTGTACAAAAGATCCAAGGAATCAATCAACAAATATTATGCATCTACTATTTGCTAGTTACTGTACTAGGCAATGAAGATAGAAGTATAAAAAAAAAATGAAAAAAGATTTACAAAGAGCTTCCATTCTAATAGAGAATATACAAGTGTATATAAAAATACATATAGCATATATACATACACATATCTATATTTATATGTCTATCGATATCTACACATGTGTGTATACATATATATATATATACACATATATGTGTGTATACATATATACACATATATGTGTGTGTGTATATATATATATATATATATATATATATATATATATATATATATAACATTTATTGTTGAGTCATTTAAGTTGTGTTTTATTTTCTGATTCTATTTGGGATTTTTTTTTTTGGATAAAGATGCTAAAGTGGTTTGCCATTTGCCATTTGCTTTTCCATCTCATTTTACAGATGAGCATCTGAGGCAAACAAAGTTTAAGTGACTTGAACCATAGTCACATAGCTAATAAGTGTATAAGGCTGGATTTGACTCCAAGGTCAGGGCTGTGCTGCCTAGCGGTCTGTATATACCTATAGATACAAAATAGTTCAGGGGGCATTGATATTTAGGGAGATCATAAAAATTTCATATGCAAAGTGATGTGTAATCTGCATCTTAGAGGAAAGAGGGGTTTAAAAAGTCTGAACTAAGAAAGGAGGGCATTCTAACCTTAGGGGATGATCAATTCAAAGAGATAGGAGATGAAGTGTTTTGAATAAAAAGTAAAGAGAAGGACAATTTGGCTGAATCAGAGTATAACAGAGGGAATAAAATCCAACAAAGTTAGAAAAGTAGATTGGGGTCAGAATGTTTAGGACTTTAAAAGCTGAAAAGAAGCGTTTATATTTTATTCCAGAGGCAATAGATGCTAATAGAGTTGATTAAATAGGGGAATTACATGTTTAGATATTTACTTGAGGGAAAAATAACTTTGGCAGCAATGGTGAGGATGAATTAAATTGTGGGGACAGACTTGTGGCAGAGTGATCAATTAGGAGGCTGTTGAAATAGTCTAAATTGGAGATGATGGGGGCCTGAACTAAGGGTGGAAGCTGTGTAAATGGAGTGAAGGGATTTAATGTCAGCTTGCTGTAAAGGTAGAAATAGCCGATTGTATATGTGGGGTGAGGGAGAGTGTAGAGACAAGGATAATACCCAAATTACATATTTGAGATATTGGAAAAATGGTGGAGCTTTCAACAGAAATAAGGAACTTTGGAAGAAAAAAAAAGATTTAAGGAAAGAGAAAATAAGTTCAATTTTAGATAAGTTGCATTTGGTATGTCTCTAAGAAATTAAGTTTAAAATGATTAATGAATGAAACAAAAATGATAATTGATGATAAGAAACTGAAGCTCAGAGTAGATACTGGAGTTAGACATTGATCTGAAAGATCAATGATAGTTAAATCTTTGGAAGTTGATGAAGTGACCGAGAGTGAGGATATGGTGAAAGAAGAATTAAAGACCAAGAACTCTGTAGAATACCCACAGTTGGGGGATGGGGTTTATGTGAATACTAAGGCATAAAAGGAGACTGAGAAAGACCAGTGAGAGACAATGGGAAGCAGGGGAAAAAATGTCTAAACTTCAGAGAGAAAATAGTATGGCCAATAATGTCAAATGCAGCTGATAGGTGAGGATGAATTAGAACTAAGAAAAGGCTCCAAGAATTTTCAAATAAGAGATCATGTTATTTTGGAAAGAGTTTATTCAGTTAAGCGATATAGGCTGAAGCCAGATTTCAAATGTTTGAGAGGCCTGTGAGAATAATATACAACTATTTCAAAGAGTTTTGCTGAAAAAGGAAGGAGACATGTAATATTAGAGCTTGATGATAGAGTCAATAAAGATATTTTTAAGGATGAAAGAAACTTTGGTATGTTTGAAACAGTAGAGAAGGAGCTAATTAACAGGGAAAGTTTAAAGATTCAAGGAGGGAGATTATTGAGGATGCAAACTGCTGGAGAAAATAAGAGAGTTGAATCAGGTAGAAATGTAGAGGGCTTGACCTTCAAAAGAAAAATGACTGCTTCTTTGTAATAAATTGAGGTAAAAGAGGAGAGAATGTGAGATGATGTCAAGGGTTTTTGAAGTCAAAGGAATGGCAGAAGAGTAGGCTCATATCAAATAGTTTCAATTTATTCAGAATAGTAAGAGCCAAAGTATTCAGGAGAAGAATTGGGGGTAATATTTATTGGAGTTAGTTCTGTGAAGAATGACATATAGAATTAATTTGGGAGAAATAAAAGGACTACTTTTCTGCAGTAAGAGTCCAGTTGAGGATAGATAGTATTAATTTGCCATCTACCCAGTCAACATAGTGATGAGGCTTCTTCTAGTTTCTTTCTACAATTTAAGAATATGAGTGGAAAAGGCAGATGATGGGATTAAAACAGAGATAAGGATTTGCAGTGAAGTGACAGAGTGAAAAGAAGAATAAATCTAATCTCTCTTACACATGATGACCCTTCAGATATCTTAAGGTGGCTAGTATGTCCTTGCTAAATATTTACTTCTCCTGTTTCAACTGATCCTCATATGGCATCAACTGGGTGTGCTTCTCTGAATGTTCTTCAGTTCATCATCATCTTCCCTAACATATCCAAATGTGAGAGTTGGTATGGGGTCATATCATGTAGAAATAAATCTTTTCATTTCAAAGACATTTCAGAGAAATAAAGTGAAAGGCAAGATTTTCTGGGCCAGGCCTAACTCAAGTCATTCCAACCATTAAAGCTTAGTATTAGAATACAATGAAACACTCATGGACAAGAAAATATTTAACAAAGAAAAATCTATTCAGTTTTTCAAATGAATGTGATTACCATATATTTATATATCTCTTAACAACACCTAATCAGAGAAGTATGTTGACTTGCTTATGGCAAGAATTCATCAAGCCATAGGATTCCCAAATCCTGACAGGTGGATTTTTATACCACAAATATTTGAGAAACTACATAAAAAGTTTAGGCCCTTCTCCACTAGAGCAATAAAATAATGGTCCTTACCCCTTTAAAGAGAAGCCAATACAAACTAAAAAAATGCTACTCTTTTCAGTTCAAGCTTGTATAGCTAGAAAGACATACCTGGAACCTCAAATTTTTGATTCAGTTTCCAACACTTTAAATTTTTCCAAG
Source organism: Antechinus flavipes (assembly GCF_016432865.1). NCBI lineage: Eukaryota > Metazoa > Chordata > Mammalia > Dasyuromorphia > Dasyuridae > Antechinus > Antechinus flavipes. The sequence continues at coordinate 460,690,915 of NC_067399.1, read as the reverse complement.
CAGAGGATTTTTCTACTCTCCTCAAATAATCTCTAGGAACCCACTTATTTGAGCAGCCAGATAGCACAGTAGACAGAGTATCAAGCTTAGAGTCAAGAAGACTTGAGTTAATATTTAACCTTAGACACCTTTTAGTTTATTAATGACCTCAGAGAAGTCACTTAGTTCTGTTTTCCTCTGTTTCTTCATGTATAAATGAGATGGACAAAAAAAAGTGAAACCACTTCAATATCATTGCCAAAAAAAAACTCTAAATAGGGTCCTGAACAGTTAGATATGACTGAAAAACTAAACAATAATACTCACCTATTTCATTAATTCATAAGACATGTCTTAATGGTAATGGCTTTGAGTAGATGGACTGCTTTATTAAATATTTAAGATCCTGAATTTACAAGCATGTACTATATGACCTTGACTGGTGCTACTTATGCACCATCTTAGGTTTAAGTTGGTTAAAAAAGGTAGTTTGATTCTTTATCTTAATTATGTGACTTTTAATGCTATATTGCTTGCCTTGAGGCATCTCACAACCAAAAGTATGAATACTCCAAATGCAAAGGCCTATTGATGATCATTAAAGATCCACTATTGAGCACCAAAAGAAATGTCATGCAGAAATAACTTTATGATTGCTTGGCATCTTGATGAGATAGCTCAGAAACTGGCCTCATTAGTCACAATGGAGAAAAATGGTCACAGACTAAGTGAAGTGCTCAGGGTTACTCAAAATATCTGAATTCTAATGGTATTTATCAATTCAGCTTCTTAACTAAACATGAGAGAATAGTCCCCTTATCTTGATTGAACTGACCAGAAAGGGAAATAACATTTTTTCATAAACATGTCTTATCTCTCCTGCAGACTGAACTTGAACATATAGTTCAAAGACAAGAACCGTGCTGGGAAAAAAAAATGAACAAACAATAAAAAACAACAACAACAACAACAACTTTGATCATAAAAAGCTACTAGCGTTAGGAGTGACTAAAAACAAATTTAGAAGAGAACAATAATAAAACAACTACAAAACAAAGCTTCAACTTTAAAAAAATGCTAACTGGACATAAGTCCCAAAAAATTTCTACAAGGGTTAAAGAGTAGAGGAAAAATGGGAAATGAAATGAGAGTAATGCAGAAAAATTATGAAAAAAGCTTAACAATTTCATAAAGAAGGCACAAAAATACTGAAGAAAATAACAACTTGAATAATAAAAAGAATTAATCAAAGGGTAAAAGAGAGTCAGTTAAATGAAGAAAAGAACTCTTTAAAAATAAAAAATAAAAAATGACCAGAAAAAGGAATTACAAAAGAAACTAATTCCTAAAACATTAGAATTGGGCAAATTGAAATTAAGGACTCCATGAGACATTAAGAAACAAAAAAAAAAAATTAAAAATGAAATAAAATGTGAAATATTTCATTGGGAAAACAATTGACCAGGGAAATAGATTGAGAAAAAATAATTGAATACTGGAGTATCTGAAAGCCATGATAAAATGAACAAACAAAAATCCTAAAAATGCTATGTCAAGAAATTATAAACAAAAACTTCTCTAATATCTTAGATTCAAAGGATAAAATAAAAATATGAAGATCCACGAAGATCTCAAAAATGAATATTCCAAGAATATTCTAGAACTTTTAAGTTAAGGGGAAAATATCACAAGAAGTCAGAAAGAAATGATTCAAATATCAAGGAGCCATAATCAAGGTCACACAAGATTTTGCAATTTCAACATTAAAAGATTGGTAGGCTTGGAATATGATATTCTGGAGGGCAAAATTAGGTTTTACAATCAATAATCATTTAACTAGGAAATCTGAATATAATCCTTCAGAGGGTAGGAGAATGGATATTTAAGGAAATAGAGGGCTATAAATCATTTCTGATGAAACAAACAAAAAACAATGCAGCTGAATAGAAAATTTGTCATTCAAATAGAAGACTTAAAAAAATATAAAATAAACTTGAAAAAGAATTAATCACAGACTCAAAAAAGTTAAACTGTTTACATCCCTATATGGGAATATAATATTATAACTCCTAAAAGGAGTTTAGTTAAATCTAAAAGATTTAATGTTATTAAGGCAATTAGAAGGAGACTACATCAACTGAGGGCATGGGTATAAAATAATTATGTTGAAAGGATCTCTAAAAACCCAATACAAAATGAAAGGGCAATGCGGTGGAAAAAAAGGTTAAGAAAGCTGAAGAATGCAGAAAGCCAACTCAAATAAAAGAGATATGAAAGGAAGAGCTTTTTATAGAAGAGGGGGAAATAAAGAAGATAGACAACAATTGAACCTTTCATCTCATTTAGATTGGTTCAAAGTGGGAGTAATAAATGTCTACAAAATTTTTGGTACCAAAATGTATCTTATCCAACAAGGAAATAGGAAAGGAAAGAGATAAGTGAATGGAAGATTGGGGAAAAAAAAGAAATGTAGAGTAAGGAAAGCAGTATTCAGAAGCAAAATAGATTTCTGGTGAAGTAAAGAATAAAAAAAAAAGAAAAAAGGATAAACAATAAAATGAGATGGAAATAGGAAAGGAAAGAGATAAGTGAATGGAAGATTGGGGAAAAAAAAGAAATGTAGAGTAAGGAAAGCAGTATTCAGAAGCAAAATAGATTTCTGGTGAAGTAAAGAATAAAAAAAAAAGAAAAAAGGATAAACAATAAAATGAGATGGAGGGAAATAAACAGTTAGGAATTATAATTGTGATTATAAATGGAATGTACTCACCCTCTTTTTGTGGTGAAAAAAAAGTTAATGATATTCTAAATCTTCTGTTTCAAACTGAATATTTCCAGTTACTTTCAAAAAATTTGCATATGACATGTTTTTTATTGCCATTATTATTTTGTCAACCTTATCTAGACTTGTTCCAGTTTAATCAGTTCCTCTTAAAATGAGGCATATACATTTGTACTGTAGCTTATGAAGATTATGGAGAAAAATGTGGGACTGTATCCCAAAATATACCAAATACTGCATCTATATGGACTCCCAAATTCCATTATTAGGTATATATTCCAAAGAGATCAAAGATAGAAGGAAAGGAATTATCCATACCAGGGATTTGTAACATTTTTTGTGGTAGCAAAGAACTGGAAACAAAGTGGGTGTCCAACTTTAGTCAATGGACGAAAAAATTGTTTATTGTATGAATATACTGGGATATTACTGTGTTGTAGGAAGTGAGGAAAGAAGTGAATTCAGAGAAGCCGAAAGAAAACTCATATGTGAAAATCCAGAGATAAATGAGTAGAATCTGGATAACACAATGATAATAGTATAAAGGAAAACAACGTTGAAAAATCTAAAAATTCTCATCAGTGCATAGAACAATTAAGGATTCAATAGATTGATGAAGAAGTCTGTTTCCCACCTCTTAGCACAGAGAGGATGAACTAGTTGCAGAACAAGTTATATTTTTTTGGCATGTTTGACTGTGGCCATTTATTACAAGGGATGGAGGTGCAAAAAAGCAAAAAATAAAGAGTGAATAAAACTTCAAAAAACCACAAAAGAATAGAAGGAATTTCTAAAAGATTCATAGAAAAGGAAAATAATGTTATGTATTTTGAATAGCCAAACAGGCTATTGTTTACATAAAATACAATTTAGTTATATCTATATCAGGCTGCATGCAATAGACACACATGGTTTTCATAATACACTTCTTTTTTTTCCCATTCTTGTTTGTACATGGAAATGTTCATGGTTGTTGACGTTTGCCAAGCCACAAAGAAAAGAAAAAAATTACCCTCAAACACCCAAAAAGATTTTTGATTTTATCAGTTTGAGTACACTAATACAGTTTGCAAGCATTATATACACATGCATACAGAAGTGCAAATGCAGTATGTTTTAGAGAAACTTAAAAAAGATTTTAGATTTCATCAATTTAGGTATACTGATATAGTTTGCAAGTCTTATACACATATACAGACAATAAAACACAAATAAATGTATACACATAATATCACATGTATAGAAAATGTTAATCTACATGACTTTAAATGTCTCTTCACTTTCTAATGTTTGATAATTTTATGATTAGCCTCCAAATTAATACAATGTTCCAATATAGATGTAATCTTATCAGTCCATAGTAGCTATAAAATTTTTTCTGAACTCTCAGTTTTTATCAATGCGATAAAAAACACATTAGATATGTCAGTGCCTGAATCACACTTTCTTGTCTTGAGCTTATTTTCAAATAAAACTAAACTAAACCAATGAACTGTTTTCAACTTTTCTTTGTCATATATTTCTATCCCTCATGGAATATTTTATTTTTTTATTTTTAAATCCCAAAGAAAAGGAGGCAATGACTTTGTTCTATTTCTAGTAGTTCAGATATCCCACTAGAATAGAGATACAGAGTTTGACTACATGATTTTAAGGTATTTATGGGGCTGTTATTTGAGGTGAGTTAAAATCCTCTGTTTCTATTCCTAGTGGCTTGATTTCTTATCTTCACTTCCATCCTCTGTGGGTGAAGGTTGATTTTTTTATGTGAGAGGTCACTTACTTATTTTAGAATAATTATTCCCATGGTCAAACACTACTCTATATCCCATCTACCATTTTTTTTTCTCTGCTACCAAACTAGTTTTAAGTATTGTCATCAGGCTCAGTGGGATCACAAACACTTCGAAAATTTCAATGTTTCATCAAGTGGTCTTCTCAAACTCCTAAAACTCCCAAATTCTACCCCATCAGTTCATAATGCTGAGTCTATTCCCCAACTTTATCTCTATTTGAACAAAAACTTGAATCATAAAAATGTAAGAAGACAGAAAAAGAGATCACAATCAATCCTAACTTTAGCAAATAAAATATTAGAACTCTATTGCAAATAGAACATGAGATGTTAAAGTCACTTTAATATTGATCAGTTGATCAAGCCCCAAATGCTTATTAAGAACATGCTACTTGCCAGGTGCTAGGGATACAGTGATAGAGGTGAAAAGTTATTTATCCAAAGTTACAGAATGGCAAAACAGGGATCGACCTAAATCTCAGTTTATAACTTTTATTTCTGGGTAATTTCCGTTCTTCCATGATGCTTCTTTAGATTCCTCTCCCCTGGGCCTTTTCAGCCTGTTGACTGTTATCCTCCAACTAAGCTTCAAAACTGAGGAAAATCACATTTTAGTTTTTCACTGGAGGGTCTTTCCCCTCAACCATATAACCCAGGCTGTTGCTGTTCTTCTTCAAAATATATAATCCAGAGAATTGCTTCCTGAGTTGGCTGCCAAGTGCTGGAATGCCCCCCAGTCATCCACGGTTTTCGAATATTTTATTAACATGGAAAGATGACACTTACTTGCTAATGATCCCCTAATATTTAATAAACACAACCCAAGAGTTTTACAACCTGTTAACTTGGAAGTGGCAGTAATTAACCAAAAATGATAAATAATTAAGGCCTAATTACGTGGTATCAGTCATTTCATTTTCCAATCTGGGCAGTAAGTGTGTTTGAACTGCTGATCAGAATTTGTTCTCTGCTTCTGTGCTGTACTTCCAGGTGGGAGTGGGGAAATGAAATTGAAGGGGTGGGGTGGGAGTGAGAGCCACATGCGGCTTTATGATGGAGGCATGCAGAAAAATGGCCCATTAGCCCAGTAATTGCCCTGTTTTCTCCTCCGTAGAGGATTCCCAAGGTACCCGTTGTGTGACATGGATTTGGAAAGAGTGCAAATAGCCTCGCATGGGCTCTCTGACTTCAGTGAACCATAGAGAACAGGAGAGCAGTTGGCCCTAGGAAGCAGAAATCTGTATGGTGTGGAGCCCAGTGTTTTAATCCCAGTTTGCCCATTGACACCATGATCATGTATTCTTAGGTAAGTCACTTTCCTTCTCTGGGCCTAAGTTTTCTCATTTGCAAAGTGAGGTATATAGGATGCTTGCAAAATTACAAAGTTATCCTTTTCACATCACAACTTGCTCAGTTTTAGTTTTGATATTATCATAAGTTTGTATAAGAAATTAAATGGGAATTTTGTGGGATTTTTGCAGAAGCTGCAGATGACATAAGAAGTCCAGCAGACAACAGAGCCTTTTACCAAATACTTAAAAAACATTTTATGAAAAGGTAACATAAACACCCCATAAAAGAAAAAGAAAAAAAAATTCAGACTTCTTCTCTTGTACAAAGAAAGGATCTTTTAAATATACCTTTTTTTTCTTATCAAAATATAGGCAAATATAATTTTCAATATTCATCCATGCAAAACCTTGTATTACAAATTTTTCTCCCTTTCTCCCTCCACTTCCCTAGACAGCAAGCAATCTAATGCATAATAAACATGTACAATTCTTCTACACATATTTTATATTTATCATGCTGCACAAGAAAAATCAGATCAAAAAGGGAAAACGTGAGAAAGAAAAGAAAAAGCAAGCAAACAATAACCAAAAGGTAAAAATATCATGTTGTGATTCACACTCAGTTACCACAGTCTTCCTTCTGGATGCAGATGGCTCCCTCCATCACAAATCTACTGAAATTGCTCTGAATCACTTTGCTGTTGAAAAGAACCATATCCATCAGAATTGTTCATCATATAATCTTGTTGTTGCCGTGTACAATGATCTCTTGGTTGTATTCATTTCACTTAGTATCAGCTCATGGAAGTCTCTCCAGGCATCTGTGAAATCATCCCGATGATCATTTCTTATAGAATGATAATATTTCATAATAGTCATATACCATAATTTATTCAGCCATTCTCGAATTGAGGGGTATTCACTCAGTTTCCAGTTCCTTGTCACTACAAAAAGGGCTGCCACAGACATTTTGCACATGTGGGTCCTTTTTTCTTTTTATGATCTCTTTGGGATACAAGCCCAGGAAAGACACTGATGGATCATAGGATAAGCAAAGTTTGAAAGTCCTTTGAACATTATTCTAAATTGCTCTCTAGAATGGTTGGATCAGTTCCCAACTCCACCAGCAATGTGTTAGTATCCTAGTTTTCCCACATTCCCTCCAACATTTAGTATTATCTTTTCCTGTCATCTTAATAAATCTGAGAGTTGTAAAGTGGAAATTCAGAGTTTTCTTAATTTGCATTTTTCCTGATCAATAGTCATTTAGAGGATTTTTTCACATGATTAAAAATGATTTTAATTTCTTCATCTGAAAACTGTCTGTTCATATCCATTGATCATTTATCAATTGGAGAATGGCTGCTTTCTTATAAATTTGAGTCAATTCTCTCTCTCTCTCTCTCTTCTCTCTCTCTCTCTCTCTCTCAACAAAAGAGGCCTTTCCCAGAACCCTTAGATGTAAAAGTTTTTCCCAGTTTTATGCTTCCTTTTTAATCTTGTTGGCATTGTTTTTGTTTGTTTAAAAAAAAAAAACTTTTTAAGGTAATGATCTAAATTATTCACTTTGTATTTCATAATGTACTTCAGTTCTTCTTTGCTCACAAATTCCTTCCTTCTCCACAGACCTGAGAGATAGACTATCCTTTGTTTTTCTAATTTGTTGACAGTATCACTCTTTATGTCTAAATCATAAACCCATTTCAATCTTATCTTGGTATAGGATGTAAGGCATTGGACATTGCCTAGTTTCTGCCATACTAGTTTCCAATTTTCCCAGCATTTTTTGTCAAATAGAGAGTTCTTATCATAAAGCTGAGGTATTTGGGTTTATCAAACACTAGATTGTTATAGTCATTGATTATTGTGTCTTATAAGTCTGATTTAATCCACTGATCAACTACTCTATTTCTTAGCCAGTACCAAATGGTTTTGATGACATAGCTTTATGATATAATTTTGAGTCTAGATCACTTTCATTTTCATTTTTCATTAATTCTTTTGAAATTTTTGACTTTTTTTTTCTTCCAGATGAATCTTGTTATTTTTTCTAGATCTATAAAATGATTTCTTGGCAGTTTGATTGGTATGGCACTGAATAAATAGATTCATTTAGATAGAATTGTCATTTTTATTATATTAGCTCAGCCTACTCATGAGCACTTGATATTCTTCCAATTGATTAGATCTGACTTTATTTGTGTGGAAAGTATTTGTAATTGTGTTCATATAGTTCCTGACTATCTTGGCAGGTAGACGCCCAAATATTTTATATTACCTAGAGTTATTTTAAATGCTATTTTCCTTTGTATCTCTTGCCATGAGGGCCAAGTTTCTGTCCTTTTACTCCCTAATGTGAAAGGGATAACTGTAATAAAAAAAAGAAAATAAAAGAAAATGATTAAATTCTAAAGAAAAATGATTGTTGGATAAAATTATCTGTAAGATGCCTTCCAACTTGAATACTCTTTGTTCTATGAACATCTTATGATATCAAATTTCTTTTAGTGCTAATACTTATATAAAGAAGCAGCTAAGTGATTCAGTGAATAGAGCCTTGTACTTGAAGTTATGAAGACCTAAATTCAAATCTAGACTCAGACACTTACTAGCTGTGTGATCCTGGGCAAATAATTTAACTTCTATTTGACTCAGTTTCCTCATCTTTAAAATAGGGATAATAATAGTATCTATCTTCCAGTGTTGTTTTGAGGTTTAAGTAATATATTAATTGTAAGGTGCTTTAAACAATGCCTGGTTCATTATAAGCATTATATAAATGTCATCCATCTTCATATCACTCTTTATAAAGAGGCAACTAGATAAGTAAATTAGTAGTGTGCTAAGCCTGGTGTCTGGAAGTGCTGAGTTCAAATCCAGAATCAGGAACTTGCTAGCTCTATTACTCTGTAAAAAAAATCACTTAATTTCTGTCTGACTCAGTTTCTTCAACTGTAAAATGAAGGTAACTTTGGTGACTATCTCATAGCTTTATTATAAAGATCAGATGAAGAATTTGTAAAGTGCTTAGCACAATGTACATAGTAAGCACTTAATAAATTTCCTTTCTCTTCCCTTATCCTTCTGTACTGTGAGGGTTCTTCTAGCTTGCATTCAGGACAAGGGTGTCTGAGGAGAAAAAAAAAAACAGACTTCTAAGAAAAGACAAAACTTCATCTACGAAGAGGTCATATAGGGGAAAGAACAGGTTTTCAATCCCCAAACTTCATTTAAAAAGAAATCATAGAGTCAGAGAACTTAGAACTGTAGGGAACGTTTTTTTAATCTCATCATCTCATCTCATCAAACTTTTATTTCATAGATGAGAAAAATAAGGCACAGAGTGGGGAGTCAACTGGAATGAGGTCATCCCTGAGATCATATAGGGGATAGATAGTAATCCCAAATACTACCTTATTTGTTTCAAGTACAGGACTCTGCACTATACCAAGACTGCTTAAATCTTTAATGAATGTGAGACCTGGGCTGGGGGAAACAAACAGAAAAAGCTAACAGCCCATCTGTCCTCAGCTGGGATGAAAAAAGGTAAATGAAGCCAGGGGCCATTGCCAACCATTGTGTCTTTTCTTTGCCTTCCAAAGGAAAATGAAAAATAGGCAGGTGTGCATTTGTACATACATGTGTGTGCATTCATGTGCATGTATGTGTGTGTGCTTGTGTGTGTGTGTGTGTGTGTGTGTGTGTGTGTGTGTGTGTGTGAGAAAGATAAATGAGGTCATAGCTGTGTCCAGGTCCGATTCTCTTTCTTCCCCAGAAACACTGAATGGGAGAATACAGAAACCTGATTGCAGACTTTCAGTATCTGAGCTTTGAGTTGTGTCTGACTAGAGTCCTAAAACAAAATTTCATCCTCTGAAGCCATCTTTGGGCTTGGAATGGATTTTGTATGTATTTCTAAAAGTAAGCAGCAGGTGTTGATGAGTGCCTAGAAGGATTTGGGTTGGGTATGCAAGTAAATATTTGGCTTACCAGAAAGCTGTGAAAATATACTAGACAGTTTTTTTTTCAGAAAGTGGGTCCCCTTTTTCGTCCAGCTCACCTGTTGAAACCACAAATTGGCTTATCCTGGAAGGGAAGCTAGGGATCTTACCATGGTGCATATTTGGTTTGGTAGAGAAAATCACCAGATGGCAACCAGTAGACCTTGGCTGCTTCACTGATTTGCTGTGTGACCTTGGATAAGTTGCCATATCTCTCTGTTGCAACATTTGTAAAGTGAGAATAATCCAACTTGTCATCTGTCTACCTCACGGGGAGCTAATTAATAACTCAGCCTGGCATAGAACAAGAAAACTTACCCACCCACACCATGACTCTCTCTCTCAGCTACCCATCTGCCTTTGCTTCTACTTGGGGAAACATAGCTGACAGATGGCAGAAGGATTGAAGTACAAAGGATGCTTTGTTTATTTTTAGCTCTTTTTACTTATTTATTTTAGGTAGATAAGGACCATTGAGTTGGACAGAGGTAGAAGTCCTAACTGTTCCCCTCTCCTCTGCAAACTTAGAAACATAAAATGATATGAATAGAAAAAGAAAAAATAAAATTAAAATAGGAATGGATCTAAGTACTCAGAATGCCTAAAGTGAGACTGTTGGAGCTGGAGAAAATCTTAAGAACACAAACGGTTAAGATACACAATTTTAGAGGTGGAAGGGTCCATAGAATGTAATATGTTAGATACAAGTTAGACCTTTGTAAATGAAGAAGTCTTTGTATGTAAAATATTAGAAAACAAATACCTCTTTGTGCCTCTATTTCCTGTATAAAATGGGCATGAAAATCCCTGAGCTACACTGTCTACCTGACAGGACTATTATAATTATGATATCAGATTACACATTTTTTTAAAAAAAGCAATAGACTATACCTATATCTATATCTATATCTATATTGTGTTACCTAGGTGTTGCTCAAGGAGTCTCAATTTTACCTTTTTTAAAATAATAGCTTTTTATTGTCATAATATATGCATAGATAGTTTTCAATATTCACCCTTGCAAAACTTTGTGTTTCAAGCTTTTCTCCCTCCTATACCCCACACTTTCCCCTAGACAGCAATTAAACCAATATATGCTAATCATGTGCCATTCTTCTATATAGATATTTCCACATTTATCATACTGCACAAGAAAAATCATATCAAAAAGGAAAAAAAGTGAGAAAGAAAAAGAAAAACAATCAACAACAAAAAGGTAAGAATACAGTCTTTTTTTCTGGATGCAGATGATTCTCTCTATCACAAGTCTTTTGGAACTGGCCCAAATCACTTCATTGTTGAAAAGAGTCATGTCCATTGGAATTGGTCATCACCTAATCTTGTTGTTGCCATGTGTGATGATCTCCTGGTTCTGCTCATTTCACTGAGCATCAGTTCATGTAAGTCTCTCCAACTCTTTCTGAAATCATGCTGCTGATCATTTCTTATAAAACAACAATATTCCATAACATTCATATAACTTAACTCATTTAGACATTCCCCAACTAATAGGCATCCTCTCAGTTTCTAGTTTCTTGCCACTACAAAGAGGGCTGCCACAAATATTTTTGCACATGTAGGAGCTTTTCCCTCTTTATTATTTTTAGAATTAGAAACACTGCTGAATCAAAAGGCATGCACATGATAGCCCTTTGGGCATAGTTCCAAAATGAAAAGCAATAAACTATTAAACATTGTATGTATATATTAAGTATTATTTTTTATTTATTGGAAAATCATGATATGTAACTAGGATTCAGTGTGGAAAGGGAATATAGTCCTTATAAAAAGAATCTTGGAGGGGCTCTGCAATGGATAGAGCACTGGTGCTGAAGTCAGGAGGACCTGAGTTCAAATATGATGTCGCACACTTAACACTTCCTGGCTGTGTGATCCTGGGCAAGTCACTTAACCTTAATTGCCTCAGGGAAAAAAAGAATCTTTGGAATTGAGAAGGCCAATATGTAGAGTCTTTAAGGTCCTATACATAGGAATATGGGGTTGGTAAGTTCATAAGGTAATAGAATCATAGGATTTAGAACTGGAAAAAACCTAGAAATCATGAAGCATTTTGCAGATTAGAAAACAGAGATCCTGAGTAATGAGTACAAGTAGTGAATAGCAAGTCTAGGATTCATGAGCTATTTAGGTTTCTTCTAAATCAGAGAGTTGATTTTTCTGGTTCAAATATTGGTATTCCAAGTCTACAGTCATATCTTTAGCACCTGAACTTTGCTATCATTTTTTTTCCCTCTGAAAACTAGGCATGGCTTCAAATCCATTAGAATGTTCAGACTGAGATCAAAATCCATGGAGCACTAGGTTTGGCAGGAAGAAGCTACTGTTTTCCTTTTGTCAGTATGCTGATACTATTTTGCCTTTGGTGGTTTGAAAAGTTATAATTAATGTTCAGCAGGATTTTTCAGGGAAGAGTGTGATTTTTTAAATTAAAAAATAAAATATAAATGTCCCCAACCAACTTCAAAAATGCCCAGAAGACAAATTTTTTTTCATAGATAATAATAGCAGCTCTCATTTCTACAATACTTTATACTTGACAATGCACATCTATTTATCTGTAAAGCTGATAATACAAGTGGTGTTATTTTTTATTTTTACAAATTTTATAAAATTCAGGCTCAGATTGTCTTTGAAAGGCAGCATGGGTATGGTGTCACTGAACTTGGAAGCAAAAAGATCTGGATTCAAATCTGTCCAAGTTGGAAGAGATTTTAGAATTTAGAAAGAATTTAGCAGGATGATACTTTAGAACACAGAACAAATAATCTTAGGATTATAAAGAACCTAAGAAGGCACCTAGTCAAACTTTCCACATAGAATAGGAATGATTTTCAAAACATCCTTGACAGAAGGGCATTTGTCTATACTTGAGCATTTTTAGAAATTGGGACCTCTCTTCTAGGTCACATCAAAATAAACACTTCTGATTGTAAGAAAGTTTTCTTGGTTTGACCTGATAAGGAAAGTTGTGTTATAAACTTTCCAAGTAAAACAAAACACAACAAAACATGGCATATCCTTCAGCAACCATCACTGAAGCAGGCCCAGGGGTCCCTTTTCCCTCTGGAGGAATTGTTTAGTCTTCTTTCCATTCACTGAACCAACTCAATTGTTTTAACTTCTTCATGCACCCTCTGTATACATTCCCCAGCCCTGTATACCTTGATGCTAGAACATTAAATATTTATTGCAAGATTCATTATTTGTCCATTAAATATTTATCAGCACACGAGGCTGAATCAAATGATGTGTATTTCCTTTCTCAGGAATGGCCTGATAATTAAATCTGAAATCTATGGGTTACTAGGCAGCTATGATTTTTTTTTTCTCTCAGCCACCTCTCCAGAAGTGAGACTGTCCTTCACATTGCCTTCTTTCCAGCTGCCCTAGTGGCCACTGTTCTGCAGATTAACTCTGCCACCTATAAATTTGTTTCCATTTACACTGCTCCTGGAGACGGCCAATTGCTTCTCTTGCGCACAAGGAGCCAGAACTACAAATGAGTAGCCTGAAATGCAATCACAAATATTGTTGGTAGATGGCTGCTTGTGAGCTGTCTCTTTAAGTGAAACTTACAGGCTGAATTGTAAAATTTTTGCCATGGTGTGAGAGAAAGGAGCTGGTAGGATGTTTAATACAATTCTTTTTCTAAGGAAAAAAAAAAAAACACCAAACAGGCAAGACAGTGATTTTCCCCTCTGATTGGGTAAGCAAATGAAGGACAATTGAAATCCTTTCCAAGAGTCTTTTTTTTTGGGGGGTTCATATAGTGCCTTGAGTAGAATTCCTAGGTACAGTTTCCTTTGCTCAGCATTCATCATGTATGTGGGTATGTGTATGTGTGCGTGTATGTGTGCATTTCTCGGTGTGTATACACATGTGCATATGAAATTATTATGTTTCTTCTCCTTTCTCTGTAGCACCCCTCTGACTTCATAATCCATAAATTCCATGAAACTTTTTTAGATCATAAAAGAAGTGAAATGTAGAATCATGTCAAAATCCCAGAATTAGAATTCCCACAGCAATATAATCCATCATAGCTGGGTGCTGCAATAAATAGGGAGGGGCCTAGAATAGGAAGTCCTTAATTTGCCAGCCTTAGATTGATGTATGACACTGGGTAAGTCACCTAACCCCTGATTGTCTCAGTTTCCTCATCTGTAAAATAATATTTCATAAGAAAATTCCAAATAGGGTCAAAAAGAATCATTCACAACTAAAATGTCTGAACAATAACTACAACACACCTGAGTAAAAAATCTGTTCAACATTTTAAATTCTGGGAACAAAAATAGTGGAGTAAGTAAGCAGTGAATCACTATATCTGTCTCATGTTCATCTCTGGGCAACCATAATATAGTGCCACAAGACAGGTCTTTGATCAGTGGAACCAGCAAAGAAATGGGTGAAACAAACTGTTGGCCAAGAAAACTTAAAGGATCAGCAGGAAAGGACATGCTCAGTTGGGTAAGAGAGGATGCATCCTAGGACAGGAAGCTTCTTAGCAAACCTGCAGGAGATTCTGAGCCCCAGTGGGATAAAGTGGGAGAATGAAAATACCAGGAATCCTCATTGGTCTTGGTATAGCCTGGGGAGATGACAGAAACAAACTCTGAGATAGTATTCTTTCCACCCTAGGGAACAAAGATCAAATTTAAAAGAACAAAGTGGGGGGAAGAGAAGGGTAGCAAACGAGATAGAGACAGAAAGAGAGAGAGAGAGAGAGAGAGAGAGAGAGAGAGAGAGAAGAGAGAGAGAGAGAGAGAGGAGGAGAAGAAGAAGAAGAAGAAGAAGAAGAAGAAGAAGAAGAAGAAGAAGAAGAAGAAGAAGAAGAAGAAGAAGAAGAAGAAGAAGAGAAAAGAAGAAGAAGAAGAAGAAGAAGAAGAAGAAGAAGAAGAAGAAGAAGAAGAAGAAGAAAGAGGAGGAGGAAGAAGAGGAGGAGGAGGAGGAGAAGAGATAGAGACAGAGAAAGAGACAGAGACAGAGAAAAACAGAAAAAAAGAGACACAGGCACATACATAGAGACAAAGAGAAGGACAGAGACAGAGAAGGAAAGATGCAGATAGAGAAACACATACAGAAAGAGAAAGAGACAAAGACAGAAACACACAGAGAAAAACAGAGAAAGAGAGAAAAATGCAGACAGAAGGGAGCAAAAAACAAGAAAAAGAAGAATCTGACTGTAGAAAGTTATTATGATGATAGTGAAGATTAAGACACAAACTCAGAAGAGGAAAAAAATGTCAGTACCAAAGAAATGGTAAATTGTCTCAAATACAGAAACAACTTATTAAAGAGTGCCAAAATAACTTTAAAATCATATAAGAGACATAGGAGAAAAATTGTGAAAAAATGATGCAAGAAAATTATGAAAAACAGAAAGTCAACAGCTAAGAAAACTGCTTTAAAAGTAGAATTGGTCAAATGGAAAATGGGATAAGAAATTCACTAAAGAAAATAACTCTTTAAAGAAAACAAATATTCAAATGGAAAAGAAAAAAACAAAAGCTAATTAAGGAAAATACCTTAAAAGTTGGAATTGGTCAAATGGAGGATAATGATCCTATGAGACATCAAGAATCAATCAATCATATTCAAAACAGTGTATAGCACATAACAAAGAAATAATTTAAAAGGAAGCAAAGAAAATATAGATACTCTTGAATATAATTTCTTTTATTATTATATTTGCTTCTTTGAAATGAAAATTTATTGTTATACCTTTTGAATGCTCCCTAATGTTCTAATGCATACATAAGAATGTTCTGTTTGTTTGTTTTTTTATTTTCCTTCTTTGTCTTTCTTTTTTGTTCTGTTTTTAAAAATTATTTTGTATTCACGGCAATAAATACATTGAAAAAGAATGAACCAATCAAATTCAAAATAATGAAAAAAAGAAGAGTTAAACGTAAAATATTTCATGGGAAAAACAACTGACCAGGAAAAGATATCAAGGAGAGACAATATAAGAATTACTGTACTATCTGACAACTATACTGAAAAAGAGGACCTGGACAGCATCTTTCAAGAAATTATCAAGGAAAACTGCTGATATCCAGGAATCAGGGGAAAATAGGCATCAAAAGAATCCATCCATTTCCTCAGGAAAGAGGTCCCAAAATAAAAACTCCAAAGATACTATAGCCAAATTTCAGAACTATCTGGGCGTGGAAAATATACAATTGTCCACCGAGAAATGATTCAAATATCAGGGACATTCAGGATTACACAGGACTTAGCACCTATAACATTAAAGAAGCAGAAGTCATGGAAAATGACATTCTCGAAAGTGAAGAATAGAGCTACAATCAATAATCATTTAATGAGCAAAATTAAGCATAATACATCAAGGGAAAAAATGGTCGTTCAATGAAATAGATTGTAAGCTTTTCCTTTTGTTCTGATTTTTCTCTCCCAACATGATTCATAAAGAAATGTATATTTAAAAAAGTTAACATACACATATAACCAGAAAAAATAATAGAATTAACAAAAAATTTTAAAAAAAGAAAGGAGAGACAGGACATACAAAAGAAAGAATAGGGTAGAGGAAAATGCATAATTGGTAATTATAGCTGTAAATATAAGTGGTATCAATTCTTCCATAAAATTGAAGTAAATAGTAGAATGGATTAAAATAACAGAATCCTACTATATGTTGTTTATAAGAAACACACTTAAAGCAAAGAGACACACATCCCACAGTATATAGATAATGAGCTGCAATAGAATCTATTATACTTCAGCTCATGTAAAAAAAAAAAGGCAAAAACAATCCGATATCAGACTAAATAAAAGTAAAAATAAATCTAATTAAAAAAGATAAAAAAGTACTTCTTCCTAAAAAGGTGCCATAGACAATGAAACAATACCAACAGTAAACACATATATACCAAGTGATATAGCATCCGCTTCCCTAAAGGAAAAGTTAAGTGAGTTACAGGAAGAAATAGATATCAAAAAACTGTGGGAAATCTCTCAGAACTTGATATGTTCAATCAAAAAATGAATAAGAATTAAACTAAGGAAATAAATAGAATATTAGAAAAAGTTGGATATGATAGGGAAAATTGAATGGGAATGGAAAATAGTGTACCTTTTTCTCAGTTGTATATGACATACAAAATGGGTCATGTAATAAAACATAAATACCTCAAAATAAAATGTAAAAAGACAGAAATAGTCAAGGCATTATTTTTGGACTATAATGAAATCAACATTGCATCCAACAAATGGCAGTGAATGAATTGAAATTAAGTGAAAATTAAATAGTCTAATCCTAAAAAATAAGTGGGTCAAAGCACAAATCATCAAAACAACGAATAATTTTATTAATGAGAATGACAACAATGAGACAGAATACAACAATTTATGGAATACATAATCAAAGTAGTACTTAATGAAAATTTTATTTCCCTAAATTCACAGAAGCAACAATAGAGAAAAAGAGCAGATCAATGAATTTGGCATGCAACTAAAATAAATTTGAAAAAGAATAATTTAAACATCCCTAATGGACCACCAAATTAGAAATCCCAAAAACCAAAGGTAAGATTAATAACTTAGTAGTATTTTATTTTTTCAAATTACTTTTATACTTTCACTTTTTTTTAACATTTTAAATTCTTTTTTCTCCATCTTTGCCTCCCTTACATCAGCCCTAAGATGGCAAGCAATCTAATATAGTTTATGGGTGTACAATCATATTAACATATTTATAACATAGTTGTGTTGTGAAAGAAAACTCAGAACAAAAGGGAAAAACCTAGCCAAAGAAAAACAAAAACAAAAACATATTGATGATCATATTTCATCTTCATTCAGACTTCATCAGTTCTTTATCTGGATATGTATAGCATTTTCTACTGTGAGCCTTCTGGAATTATCTGAGATTCATTGTATTGATGAGCAATGTTAAGTCTATCAAAGTGATTATCATACTAATGTTGGTATTACTCTGTGCAGTCTTCTTCTAGTACGGCTCAATTTACTTAGTATCTATTCATGTAAGTCTTTCCAAGTTTCTCTGAAATGTGCCTGTTCATCAATTCTTATAATACAGTAGCATTCTATTCTATTTATATATCATAACTTATTCAGCTATTGTCCAATTGATGGACAGCTTCCAATCGCCATTTTTTTTACCATCACAAAAAAAGCTGTTGTAAATATTTTTGTATATGTAGGTTCTTTCCCCTCTTTTTATGATCAGATACAAAACTAGTGCTGGTGTTGTTGGGTCAAAGCATGGGTTTTATTGTCTCTTGGGTATAGTTCCAAATTATTCTCCAAAATTGTTGGATCAGTTCACACGTCCACCAACAGTGCATTAGTGTTCTAACTTTCCCAAGTCCTTTCCAACATTAATTATTTTATTTTTTTGTCATATGAGTTAAAGGTAGTATATCAGATTTGTTTTAGTTCGTATTTCTCTAATCAATAGTGATTTGGAGCATTTTAATATGACTATACATAGTTTTACTTTATTTATCTGAAAACTGCCTGTTCATATCATTTGACCGTTTATCAATTAGGGAATGATTTGTATTCCTATAAATTTGACTCAATTCTTTATATGTTTTAGAAATATTTTTGTTTTAGAAATATTAACTGCAAAAATTGTTTCTTGGCATTCTGTTTTCTTTCTAATATTGGATATATTGGCTTAGTGCAAAAGGTTTTTGTTTAATTTAATGTAATCAAAGTTATTCATTTTGCATTTCACATTGTCCTTTTTTCTTCTCATCTGTATCACTAGTTTGTCTAAATCATGAACCTATTTTGACTTTATCCTGGTATAGGATAGGAGATGTTAGTTAATAGTTAATGGAATATGTTTTCCAGTTTTTCTAGCAGTTTTTATCAAATAGTTCTTATGTCAGAAACTGGAGTACTTGGGATTATCAAATAGTAGATTACTATAGTCATTCATTATTGTGTCTTATAGTCTTATAGACTATAGAAAAGTCTGTAAACTATTTTACTGATCTACCATTTTATTTCTTAGCCAATACCTACTCATTTTGATGATTGCCATTTTATAATACAGTTTTAGGTCTGGTACTGTTAGGACCCTTTTTTGCATTTTGTTCATTATTCCTTTGATATTTTTTGCCTTTTGTTCTTCCAGGTGAATTTTGCTATTTTTTAGCTCTATAAAGTCATTTTTGGCAGCTTGATTTCCATGGAATTGAATAAGTAAAGCAACTTAGGTAGAATTGTAATTTTTGTTATATTAGCTCAGCCTATTCATGAACAATTGAATTTTCTCAATTCTTTAGATCACACTTTATTTGTGTGAAACACGTTTTGTAATTGTGTTCTTATAGTACCTGCCTGTGGCAGATAATGATTTTATATGGAAGTTTTCTTTATCTTATTTCTGAACTTTGTTGTTGATGGATAGAAATTCTGATGGTTTGTGTGGATTCATTTTCTGTCTATGACTTTGCTAAAGTTCTTAGTAGTTTCAAGCAGTGGTTTTAAAAATATATTCTCTAGGATTCTCTGGGTATACCATGCTATCATCTGCAAAGAGTGATAATTTTTTCTCCTCATTGCCTATTTTAATTCCTTCAATTTCTTTTCTGTCTCTTGTTGCTAAAATTAACATTTTAATGCAATATTGAATAATAATGGTGATAATGGCATCTTTGTTTCATCCCCAAACTTATTCAATGCTTCTAGTTTATTCCCATTATATATAATGATTGCTGGTGGTTTTAGAGATAGATACTGATTATCATTTTAAGAAAAACTCAATTTATCATCTATATTTTCTAGTGGTTTTTTCTTTCCATAGGAATGTGTGCTGTATTTGTCCAAAGCTTTTTTTTGCATCTGTTGAGATGAACATATTCTTTCTGTTAGTTGTATTATTGATATGGTCCATTATGTTTATACTTTCTGTAATATTGAATCAATCCTGCATTACTTATGTAAGTCCCACCTGGTCATAATGTATTATCCTGGTGATAAATTGTTGTAATGCTTTTGCTAAATTTTTAATTAAAAATTTGCATCAATATTCACTAAGGAGATCAGTCTATAATTTTCATTCTCTTTTTGACTCTACTTGTTTTAGATATCAACACAATATTTGTGCCATAAAAAAGAATGTGGTAGGACTCTACCTGTTTTTTGAATAGTTTATATAGTATTAAAATTAATTGTTCTGCAAAGGTAGGATTTTTTTTGTAAATCCATCTGGCCCTGGAGATTATTTTTAGAGAGCTCATTGATGCCTTTTTCAAATCTGTTTTTTTTTTCTAAAATGTCATTATTAAGTGTTTTATTTCCTCTTTTGTTAATCAAAACAATTTTTATTTATGTAAATATTGATCCATTTCACAAAGATTGGAAGATTTATTGGCATATAGTTGGGCAAAATAATTCTTCTTTATTGTTATAATTTCCCCATCATTGTTGAATTTATCCTCTCTATTTTTGATACTAGTAATTTGGTTTTCTTCTCTTCTTTTTTAAAATTAATCAAACATTCATCTATTTTTAAAATAAAACCAGATCTTGGTTTTATTTATTAGTTGAATAGTTTTCTTGATTTCAATTTTATTAATTTCTCCTTTAATTTTCAGAGTTTCTAATTTGGTATTTAATTGGGGATTTTCAATTTTTTTAATTTGCATGAAAAATTCATGTTTTTATTTTTCATATGCAAACTTATTTAAATATTTTCTACCAGTTACATTTAAGTGTTTTTTACATTTGTTCTTAAAACTTTTGAGTTATAAATTATCTCCCTTATCCCCACCCATAATTAAAAAACCACATGTGAAGTTATGCAAAACATAAAAGTCATGTTGTGAAAGAAGACATAGCTATCCCATTATAATGAAAAATACTCTCAAGAAAAAATAAAGTGTGTGTATGTGTGTGTGTGTGTGTGTGAGAGAGAGAGAGACAGACAGAGACAGAGACAGAGACAGAAAGAGAAAGATAAAAAGAGAGAGAAAAAGAGAGCGGGGGGGAAGTGAGAGAAGAAAGGGAGGGAGGGAGGGAGAGAGAATGCTTCAGTTTATCTTCAGATGTAGTCAGTTCCTTCTCTGAGTATGAATAGGAATTTTTATCATAAATCCTTCAGAAGAATAGTGACTCCTTGTACTGCTGAGAATAGCAGTCATTCACAACTCATCATCTAAGAACATTGCTATTACTTTGTATACAGTATATTTTACTTTGCTTGAGTTTATGAAGGACTTTCCAGGTTTTTCTGAGAGCATCCTGCTCATCCTTTCCCCCAAAACAATAATATTATGTCATAATAGTATACCATAATTTAGTAAGCCATATCTCAATTGAGTACTATCCCCTCAAATTCCCTTTTTTTGTAATACTGAGGAGAGAGCTGCTAGAAATATTTTATTGTTATAGCTCCTTTTTCTTCATATAAATCTCTTTTGGAATGTATGCCTAGTGGTGGTATTGTTAAGTCAAAGAATATGTGTGATTTTATAGGCCTTTAGTAATAGTTCATATAATTATCAATTGGAGCATTGCTCTTATTTTTTACAAATTTGAGTCAGTTCCATCTCTGTTTGAGAAATGAGTTATCAGAGCAATTTGCTTCAAAATTATTTTTACTTTTACTATTACCAACTACATTTCTCCCATTTATTTTATTTTTTCTTTCTTTTTAAGCTATCCCTCTAATTAATCTGTCCCTTCCTACTGACCACTCTCTCTCCTAAAATATCTTTTCTTCTGTCACCCTTCCTCCTTCCCACATCCCATTTATCTTCATCTTCTTGCAGGGTAAAATAGCTTGAGATATACTGACTGTTATTTCCTTTTTGAGCCAATTCTGATGAGAATAAGGTTTACTTACTCACTCTCTCTTCTCCCTCTTCCCCTCCACTGTAAGGGCTTTTTCTTGCCTCTTTTTTATGGCACATCATTTGCAGCATTTCACTTCTTCATTTCCCTTTCTGAAAGTGCATTCCTCTCTCATTGCTTAATTTGATTTAAAAAAAATATTTTATCTCTTTCACATTCAGCTCATATCTGTGCCCTATATATTCCTTCTAACTGCCATGATGCAAAACTTCTAATGAATTGCAAGTATCACCCTCCCTTGTAGGAATGTAAGAAAATAAATCTTAAATCCCTTATGATATCATTTTCCTGATTATCTTCTCATGCTTCTCCTGAGTCCTATATTTGAAAATAAAAATATCTTATTTTGCAAGGCAATTGATATCACACAGCTACTAAGTGTTAAGTGTCTGAGGCTGGATTTGGAATCAGGCCTTCTTAACTTCAGGGCCATTCTCTATCCACTGTGCCATTTAGATACCTCTAAAATCAAATTTTCTTTTTTGTTCTTTCTTTTTTCATATTTTGTTTTATTTTTATTATTATAGCTTTTTATTTACATAACATATGCTTGGGTAATTTTTCAATACTGACCCTTGAAAAACCTCTATTCCAAATTTTCCCCTCCTTCCCCCCACCCTTAACCTAGATGGCAGGTAGTCCAATACATGTTAAATATGTTAAAATATATGTTGAATACAATTTGCATATTTATGCAGTTATCTTGCTGCACAAGAAAAATCGGATCTAGAAAGAAAAAAAAAACCTGAGAAGAAAAACAAAAATGCAAGCAAACAATAATAGAAAGAGTGAAAATGCTATGTGAACCACACTCAGTTCCCTCAGTCCTCTCTCTGGGTGTAGATGGCTCTCTTCATTACTGAACAATTAGAACTGACTTGAATCATCTCATTGTTGAAGAGAGTCATGTCCATGAATCGATCATCATATAGTCTTGTGGTTGCTGTGTATAAAAAAAAAAATGATCTCCTGGTTCTGCTCATTTCACTCATTTACATTTCATGTAAATCTCTCCAGGCCTCTCTGAAATCATCCTGTTAGTCATTTCTTATAGAACAATAATATTCCATGACAGTTATATACCATTATTTATACAGCCATTCTCCAATTGATGGGCATACATTCAATTTCCAGTTTGATTCCACTGCAAAAAAACACTGCCACAAACTTTTTTTGCACATCTGAGTCCATTTCCCACCTTTAACATCTCTTTGGGATATAAGCCCAGCAGAAATACTACTGAGCAAAAGGGTATACGGAATTTGATAATTTTTTGAGCATAGTTCCAAATTGCTCTCCAGAATGTTTGGATCCATTCACAGTTCCACCAACAATGTATCAGTGTTCCAGTTTTCCCATATCCCCTCCAACGTTCATCATAATCTTTTCCTGTCGTTTTAGCCAATCTTAGATGTGTAGTGGTATCTCAGAGTTATCTTAATTTGTATTTCTCTGAAGAATAGTGATTTGGAGCACCTTTTCATAAGACCAGAAATAGTTTCAATTCTTTACCATTTTCCTTTTTTCTGGAATCATTCCCTTTTTTATATTATAACAGTAAAATCAAATTATACATGCATTCTCTATGTATATCCTTAACAGAAGTACCATTTTCAAGAGTTATTTTTACCTTTTTATGCTTCTCTTGATTCCTATATTTGAAGCTCAAATTTTTTGTTTAGCTCTAGTCTTTTCATCAGAAATAAATGGAATTCACCTGTTTCATTGAATGCCCATCTTCTTCCTTGGAAGAAACTTGGTTTAGGTAGGTAGTTTATTCTTGGCTACATTTGAAGTTCCTTTGCCTGTTGAAATATCAGATTCCAGGGCCTTTGATCCTTTTATATGGAACTTGCTAGATCCTTATTGTGGCTTCTTGGTATTTGAATTTGTTTCCTGGCTTTTTGTAATATTTTTTCCTTGGACAAATAATTTTGAAATTTAGCCATGATATTCCTTGGAATTTTAATTTTGGGGTCTCCTTGAGGAGGTGTTTGGTGAATTCTTTCAATGGCTATTTTGCCTTCTGATTCTATGACATCAGGGAAGTTCTTTGATGATTTCCAGGCAAATAGTGTCTAGGCTCTTTTTTTCATCATTGTTTTTAGGGAATCCAATAATCCTTAGATTTTTTCTCCTAGGCCTATTTTCCAGGTCAGTTGTTTTCCCAAGTAGATATTTTACTTTTTCTATTTTTTCTTTTTCTTTTTTTTTGTTTTGCTTGACTGATTCTTGATGTCTTATCAAGTCATTCATTTTTCTTTTGTTCAGTTCTGCTTTTTAGTGAATTATTTTCATTTACTTTTTTTTTTTTTACTTCTTTTTGTAGTTGTCCAATTGAGCTTTTAAATGAGTTTGTTCTATGAATTTTTTTTTCAGTTTCACAAATTCTGTCTTTGAAGGAGTTATTTTCTTTTTCCATTTCACAAATTCTGTTTTCTTGGGAGTTATTTACCTTTTCCTTTTCACAAAATCTGTTTTTCAGGGAGTTGCTTTCTTTTTCTCTTGTTGTTTTCCAAACCCTCTTGCAAAATTTTCTTTTCTTTTCCCCATTTTTCTTCTAACTTTCTTTTGAGATCCTTTTAAATTTCTTCTAGGAGAGCCTTGTCTGATGGGAACCAGGTTATACCATCTTTTAGGGCTTCATGTGGAGGCAATCTGCTTTTAGTCTCCTCAGGGTGTGAAATCTGTTCCTCTCTTTCACTATAAAAACTGTCTATGGTTAGAGTTCTCTTTGCTTTTTTACTCATTAAACAAACAAACAAACAAACAAACATTAGGATCTGCTTTTCAGGCAAGAGGGGGGGGGGTTCCTACTTTTTTTTTCCTACTTTTCTCAGAGGCTACACTGAGTCTGTGCTGACTCACTCCTGGTGCTTGGTGGGTATATCCAGGTGCTATGAGACTGGCATTTCAAGTTTCACTATTTACTTTTTTGTTTGTGTTGGATGTTTTATAATTTCTCTGCTGATCTATTGGCTTGCAACCAAGGCAGAGTGGCCAACATTGCTGTAGATTCCTCTTCATAGATTCTCCACAGCATGGAATCTGAACCACTCTGTGGAGACTGCACCCTATCCAAGGTCTGCACGATGTAGTGTATGCTGACTGCTGGGCTCTGCCTGCTTGAGTTTGGCAAGCTCCCTATAGGCCCCACCAAAACAGATCTTTTCTGGTGATCTTTGAAATTATCTTCAGCTGGTAATTTGCTGCACTCCCAAAATTCATGGGTTCTGCCAGTACAGAAGTAATTCAGAGGCTGAATTGGTTAATTAGTCATTAGAGATGGTCAAAAAGAAGCATGTGTCCTCTCCATCATCTTGCCTCTGCTCAATAAAATCAAATTTTCTATTCAGCTCTGGTCTTATCATTGTGAATGCTTGAAAATCCTCTATTTCATTGAATGACCACCTTTTCTTCTGAAGTATTATACTTGGTTTTGCTAAATAGGTGATTCTTTGTTGTAATCCCAGCTCCTTTGCTCTCCAGAATATCATATTCTAAGTCTCTAGTGCTTTAATATAGATGCTGATAAATCTTGTATTATCTTAAATCTGACTCCATTATATTTGAATTATTTCTTTCAGGATGCTTTCAACATTTTTCCCTTGACCTTGGAGTTATAGGATTTGGCTATAATATTCTTGGAAGTTTTTATTTTAGGATCTCTTTCTGAAGGTGATTGGTGGTTTTAGAATATCAATATAGTTTTCTTTGATAATTTCTTGAAAGATGATGTTTAGGCTCTGTTTTTGATAAAAACTTTCAGGTAGACCATTAATTTTTAAATTATCTCTCCTGGATCTATTTTTCAGATTAGTTGTTTTTCCAATGATATTTCATAATGTTTTATTTCCTAATTTTTTTCTTTTTCTTTCCTTTTTTTTTTTTTGGTTATGGTTTTGCTTTATTGATCTTGATTTCTCATAAAGTCATTAATTTTCATTTGCTTAAGTCTCATTTTTAAGGAATTATTTCCTTCAGCGAGCTTTTGTGCCTCCTTTCCTAAATGGCCAGTTTTGCATTTTAAGTCATTCTTCTCCTCATTAACTTTTTAATATTTCCTTTTTCACTACTCTCAATTTTTCCCTAATTTTTCTTCTATCCCTCTTGATTTTCAAAATCTCATTCAAAGTCTTCCATAACCTGAAATCAATTCTTATTTTTTTTTTTTGGCGGCTTTAGATGTAGGAACTTTGACTATTATCTTTTGAGTATGTATTTTGATCTTCCTTGTTCCCATAGTAACTTTCTATGGTCAGAAACTTTCTGTTGTCTGCTCATTTTCCTAGCCTCTTACTTGGCTTTTAATGCCTTCTTAAAGTAGGACTCTGTTTCCAGGGTAGAGAATGCACAGTCCCAAACTTCAGGGGTTTTGTGCAGCTGTTTTCAGAGATCCTTTTGAAGACTTGACCACAAGTATTCTTTTCTTCCCTGAAACTGTTAGGTATCGCCCAGCCCCATTGTAGTTTTAAGATTTAATACTAAAGCAAAAGAATCCTCTGCTGGTGCCAATAAGGAGATCCGTCATACACTGAGGCCTCAGGAAGCTGCCCCTGCTACCACTGCCTATGCCTACTCTTGGCTTGCTGATTTACCAAGGCCCTCTAACCCTATTCACCAACCTTTCCTGCAGATCTTTCATGTTGACTTTAATGTCTCTTGACTGAGAGGTCTTATAAATCACAAGTGTTGCTGTTGATTCAGAGTTATATAGGTCCATTTTTGCTTTGCTGGTGCAGGAGCCAGAGCTGGCACTGGGGTCAGGACAGAGGCTGCACTGGCACAGCCTTCTTCTGGACTGCATGTGGGACGTCTATCCACAGACTTTTCCTTGTCACCTTCTATGTTCTCTTCTACTGGAAAATTTTCTCCTCCATCTTTTTGGGTGTTCTGATGCTCGCAAATTTGCTTACAGTCATTTAAAGGAATTTGGAGTAGTTTGGGGGAAAAAGTCTGAGAGTTCCTGCCTTTACTCAACTATCTTGGCTCAGCCTATCTGTATTTCTCTTTTTAAAAGCTATTGAATAACATGCAAATATTTCATTTCATTGAAGTATTGTATTTTAAACTACCCAGGATGCTTTTATTGTTCAATTGTGTTTGATTTTTTTGTGATTCCATTTGGTATTTTCTTAGCAAATATACTGGTTTGCCATTTCTTTGTTGAACTGATTTTTTTTTTTAACTAATTGAAGAACTTGGCAGATAAGGTTAAGTGATTTGTCCAGGATCACACAGGTCTAATTTGAAATAAAGATGAGTCTTCCTAACATCAAATATCACCCTCTATTCATTGTAGCACCTGGTGGCTACCTTCCATAAGTATATCTTCTTTATAATATAGTAGGTTGTAAGTTTATATGAATTACTGAGTGAAGTTGAGATTTGACTGGAATATTGGGGACCAAATCTCTAGCAACCCCAATATTTTTTTTCTAATAGGAATTTAAGCTTTTAGAGTAGTAACATTAGTCTACAGATGTATGTGGATTTCTGTGGTATACATGAAAATTATAATATTGGTAGGCGACTTTTAATTAATCCCAAATTTCTTTCCTTTATGGTGGGAATACCATTTTAGGGTAATACCATTAGGCTATAGGTATGATGAGTCATTAGAAAAGATACAATAGAATTTATTTTTTTTTTTTTTTTTTTTTTTTTTTTTTTTTTTTATAATAAATTTTATTTTATTTAATAATAACTTCGCATTGACAGAATCCATGCCAGGATAATTTCTACACGACATTATCCCTTGCAATCACTTATGTTTCGTTTTTTCCCCTCCCTCCCTCCTCCCCCCCCCCCAGGATGGCAAGCAGTCCTATATATGCTAAACATGTTGCAGTATATCCTAGATACAATACATATTTGCAGAACCAAACAGTTCTCTTGTTGCACAGGGAGAATTGGATTCAGAAGGTAAAAATAACTCGGGAAGAAAATCAAAAATGCAAATAGTTCACATTCATTTCCCAGTATTCCTTCTTTGGGTGTAGCTGTTTCTGTCCATCATTTCTCCAATGAAACTCAGTTAAGTCTCTTTGTCAGAGAAATCCACTTCCATCAGAATACATCCTCATACAATATCGTTGTCGAAGTGTATAATGATCTCCTGGTTCTGCTCATCTCACTTAGCATCAGTCCATGTAGGTCTCTCCAAGCCTCTCTGTATTCATCCTGCTGGTCATTCCTTACAGAGCAATAATATTCCATAACGTTCATATACCACAATTTACCCAGCCATTCTCCAATTGATGGGCATCCATTCATTTTCCAGTTTCTAGCCACTACAAACAGGGCTGCTACAAACATTTTGGCACATACAGGTCCCCTTCCCTTTTTTAGTATCTCTTTGGGGTATAAGCCCAATAGAAACACTGTTGGATCAAAGGGTATGCACAGTTTGATAACTTTTTGGGCATAATTCCAGATCGCTCTCCAGAATGGCTGGATTCGTTCACAACTCCACCAACAATGCATCAATGTCCCCGTTTTCCCGCATCCCCTCCAACATTCATCATTGTTTTTTCCTGTCATCTTAGCCAATCTGACAGGAGTGTAGTGATATCTCAGAGTTGTCTTAATTTGCATTTCTCTGATCAATAGTGATTTGGAACACTCTTTCATGTGAGTGGTAATAGTTTCAATTTCTTCATCTGAAAATTGTCTGTTCATATCCTTTGACCATTTATCAATTGGAGAATGGCTTGATTTTTTATAAATTTGAGTCAGTTCTCTATATATTTTGGAAATGAGGCCTTTATCAGAACCTTTAATTGTAAAGATGTTTTCCCAGTTAGTTACTTCCCTACTAATCTTGTTTGCATTCGTTCTGTTTGTACAAAGGCTTTTTAATTTGATATAATCAAAATTTTCTATTTTGTGATTGGTAATGGTCTCTAGTTCATCTTTGGTCACAAATTTCTTTCTCCTCCACAAGTCTGAGAGATAAACTATCCTATGTTCTTCTAATTTATTTATAATCTCGTTCTTTATGCCTAGGTCATGGACCCATTTTGATCTTATCTTGGTATGTGGTGTTAAGTGTGGGTCCTTGCCTAATTTCTGCCATACTAATTTCCAGTTATCCCAGCAGTTTTTATCAAATAATGAAATCTTATCCCAAAATTTAGAATCTTTGGGTTTGTCAAACACTAGATTGCTATAGTTGACTATTCTGTCTTGTGAACCTAACCTTTTCCACTGATCAACTAATCTATTTCTAAGCCAATACCAGATGGTTTTGGTGACTGCTGCTTTATAATATAATTTTAGATCAGGTACAGCTAGACCACCTTCATTTGATTTTTTTTTCATTAATTCCCTTGAGATTCTCGACTTTTTATTGTTCCATATGAATTTTGTTGTTATTTTTTCTAAATCATTAAAATATTTTCTTGGAAGTCTGATTGGTATAGCACTAAATAAATAGATTAGTTTAGGGAGTATTGTCATCTTTATTATATTTGCTCGGCCTATCCAAGAGCACTTAATATTTTTCCAATTATTTAAGTCTGACTTTATTTGTGTGAAAACTTTTTTGTAATTTTGCTCATATAATTCCTGACTTTCCTTTGGTAGGTAGATTCCCAAATATTTTATGCTATCAACAGTTATTTTGAATGGAATTTCTCTTTGTATCTCTTGCTCTTGGATTTTGTTGGTGGTGTATAAGAATGCTGAGGATTTATGGGGATTTATTTTGTATCCTGCTATTTTGCTAAAATTGTGAATTATTTCTAATAGCTTTTTAGTAGAATCTCTGGGGTTTTCTAGGTATACCATCATATCATCTGCAAAGAGTGATAGTTTGGTTTCCTCATTGCCTACTCTAATTCCTTTAATCTCTTTCTCGACTCTTATTGCAGAGGCCAGTGTTTCTAATACAATATTGAATAATAATGGTGATAGTGGGCAACCTTGCTTCACTCCAGATCTTACCGGGAAAGGTTCCAGTTTTTCCCCATTGCATATGATGCTTACTGAAGGTTTAAAATATATGCTCCTAACTATTTTAAGGAAAAGTCCTTTTATTCCTATGCTCTCAAGTGTTTTTATTAGGAATGGCTGTTGGATTTTATCAAATGCTTTTTCTGCATCTATTGAAATGATCATATGGTTTTTGTTTGGTTGGTTGTTGATATAGTCAATTATGTTAATAGTTTTCCTAATATTGAACCAGCCCTGCATTCCTGGTATAAATCCTACTTGGTCATAGTGTATTATCCTGGGGATGATTTTCTGTAATCTTTTTGCTAATATTTTATTTAAGATTTTAGCATCAATATTCATTAGGGAGATTGGTCTATAATTTTCTTTCTCTGTTTTCAGCCTACCTGGTTTAGGTATCAGTACCATATCTGTGTCATAAAAGGAGTTTGGTAGGACTCCTTCAATCCCTACTTCTTCAAATAGTTTATTTAGCATTGGAGTTAATTGATCTTTAAATGTTTGATAGAATTCAGATGTAAATCCATCTGGTCCTGGGGTTTTTTTCTTAGGGAGTTGATTGATAGTTTGTTCTATTTCTTTTTCTGAGATAGGAGTGTTTAGGATATTTACTTCTTCCTCTGTTAGTTTAGGTAAGCTATATTTTTGGAGGTATTCTTCTATTTCATTTAAGTTGTCGAATTTATTGGCGTAAAGTTGGGCAAAGTAACTCCTAATTATTGCTCTAATTTCCTCTTCGTTAGTGGTGAGTTCTCCCTTTTCATTTTTAAGACTAACAATTTGATTTTCCTCTTTCCTTTTTTTAATCAGATTTACTAAGGGTTTGTCTATTTTGTTGGTTTTTTCATAGAACCAACTCTTAGTTTTATTAATCAATTCAATAGTTTTTTTACTTTCAATTTTATTGATCTCTCCTTTTATTTTTTGAATTTCAAGTTTAGTGTTTGATTGGGGGTTTTTAATTTGTTCCTTTTCTAGCATTTTTAGTTGCAAGCCCAATTCATTGACCTTCTCTTTCTCTATTTTATACAAATAGGCCTCTAGAGATATGAGATTTCCCCTTATTACCGCTTTGGCTGCATCCCATACATTTTGGTATGATGTCTCATTATTATCATTTTCTTGGATGAAGTTATTAATTATGTCTATAATTTGCTGTTTCACCCAATCATTCTTTAGTATGAGATTATTTAGTTTCCAATTATTTTTTGGTCTACTTTCCTGTGGCTTTTTATTGAATGTAATTTTCAATGCATCATGGTCTGAAAAGGATGCATTCACTATTTCTGCCTTACTGCATTTGAGTTTGAGGTTTTTATGTCCTAATATATGATCAATTTTTGTATAAGTTCCATGAACTGCTGAAAAGAAGGTGTACTCCTTTCTGTCCCCATTACATTTTCTCCAGAGATCTATCATATCTAATTTTTCTAGTATTCTATTTATCTCTTTGACTTCTTTCTTATTTATTTTGTGGTTTGATTTATCTAATTCTGAGAGTGCAAGGTTGAGATCTCCCACTATTATAGTTTTACTGTCTATTTCTTCTTGCAGCTCTCTTAATTTCTCTTTTAGGAATTTAGATGCTACACTACTTGGTGCATATATATTTAATATAGATACTTCTTCATTATTCATTCTACCCTTTAGCAAGATATAGTGCCCTTCCTTATCTCTTTTGATTAGATCAATTTTTGCTTTAGCTTGATCTGAGATCAGGATGGCTACCCCTGCTTTTTTGGCTTCACCTGAAGCATAGTAGATTTTGCTCCAACCTTTTACCTTTAACCTGCATGTATCACCCCGCTTCAGGTGTGTTTCCTGTATACAACATATTGTAGGATTCTGGCTTTTAATCCATTCTGCTAACCGCTTCCTCTTTATAGAGGAGTTTACCCCGTTCACATTTATGGTTAAAATGACCAATTCTGTATTACTTGCCATCTTGTTGACCCCGGTTTATGCTTTTCTCCCTTCTTACTCCCTTACCCCTCCCTTACCCCCCTTCCCAGTATTAAGCTTGTGAGCTCCCCTTGCTTCTCACAGCCCTCCCTTTTTCAGTATCCCTCCCCTCCCCTTAGAGTTCCCCCCCCCCAACTTACCCCTTTCCCTCCCAGTTCCCGTATTCCCTTCCACTTAGCTTATTCCTTCCTTTTTCACTTTTCCCTTCTCACTTTTCAATGAGGTGGGAGAAGTTTCACCATAGATTGAATATGTCTAAAATTCTTCTCTTACTGCCAATTCTGAAAGCAGTAAAATACTCACTATTTTCATTCCTCTCCATTCTTTCTCTCAGATATACTAGGTTTTCTTTGCCTCTTCATGAAATGTAGTACCCCCATTTTCCCTTTTTTCTAGTACAATGTCCTTTCCTCAACTAGTTTCTAGAACAAGGTATACATGTATTTTTTATACATCTTTACAGCCGAAATATAGTTCCCAAGATTAATCTTTACCTTTTTAGATTTCTCTTGAGTTCTGTGCTTGTAGATCAAATTTTTTGTTAAGTTCTGGCTTTTTCATCAGAAATAGATGAAATTCGCTTATTTCGTTGAATGACCATCTTCTTCCCTGGAAAAAGATGCTCAATCTCGCTGGGTAAGTTATTTTTGGTTGCATACCAAGTTCCTTAGCCTTTCGGAATATCATATTCCAGGCCCTTCGATCCTTTAATGTGGATGCTGCCAGATCCTGGGTGATCCTTATTGTGGCTCCTTGATACTTGAATTGGGTTTTTCTAGCCGCTTGCAGTATTTTTTCCTTTGCCTGAGGGTTCTGGCATTTGGCCACTATATTCCTTGGTGTTTTGATTTTAGGATCCCTTTCAGTAGGGGATCGATGAATTCTTTCAATGTCTATTTTACCTTCTGTTTCTATGACTTCTGGGCAGTTCTCTTTGATAATTTCCTGGAAGATAGTGTTCAGGCTTTTTTTTTCATCATACTTTTCTGGAAGTCCGATGATTCTCAGGTTGTCTCTCCTGGATCTGTTTTCCAGGTCTGTTGTCTTCCCCAGAAGGTATTTCACATCCTTTTCCATTGTTTGATTTTTTTGGATTTGCTTGACTGATTCTTCTTGTCTCCTCGAGTCATTCAATTCCAATTGTTCGACCCTGATTTTCAGTGAGGCATTTTCTTCACTCACTTTTTTAAGATCTTTTTCTAATTGTCCAATTGAGTTCTTTTGTTCTGTGGAATTTTTTTCCATTTCGCCAATTTTGTTTTTTAGAGAGCTGTTTTCTGTTTCCAGTTCACTAATCCTATTTTTCAAGGATTTGGTTTCTTTATCCACTCTCTCTTTAACTGACTTCTCCAGGCTCTTTTGCCAAGCCTCCCTCTCCTTTTGCAGAGCCTCCCTCTCCTTTTCCCATTTTTCTTCTAGCTCCCTTGTGAGAGCCTTTTTAATTTCCTCCATGAGATTCATCTGTGCTGAGGGATATAAGGTCTCCTCCTTCGGGGATTCACCTGGGGACTGTTTGTTTTTAGTCTCCTCAGGGTTGGAGTCTGCTCTTTATCTGTATAAAAGCTGTCCAGGGTTAAATTCTTTTTCAGTTTCTTGCTCATTCTGTCTATTTATCAAAGACAAACTATCAAAGAAACAGAAGGAAAAAAAACCCCTTGAATGGAGGCTGCTTTCTTTGGGGGAGGGGCAGGGTATTCGTGAGGCACGGGTCCTACTGTGCTATGGCGCCTGCGCGCTGAGATCCGAGCGCTCTGAGATCCGAGCGGGCTAAGACGCTGTGGGGGAGGGGTGGCCAGGTCCCTAGAAACTCCAGCTGTTTGGGATTGTATTCTTCACCCCCGGTGTTTTTAGCTTCTCTGCTGGGCTGCTGACTTGCTCCTATAGCAAAGCTCTCACCGCAGAGACGGCTGCGGTCCTACCCCCTCTCCGCTCCACCCGGTTCTGAGCTGCTATCTGTGCTCTGGTTGCAGCTGCTGCTACCCGCAGACTGCTTCCAAATACCGTCCCCGCCCTCGCGCAAAAACAGACCTTTCTTGACGAGTCTCAAGGATGGTTTCTCTTGGTAAGTAATTGTATGGTTTTTTTTTCAGTCGAGCATTAATTCAGAGGCATGAAATGAAATGAATAGTGAGAGAAAAACACGGAGATTACACAGAAGTGTATTTCCTCTCCGCCATCTTGGCCGGAAGTCCAGATACAATAGAATTTAGAGAAGATGCTTATTTAGGAAGCCCAAGTATGTTTCCTTTCCAAGGGGAACCAAACCAAATTATGTGAAGAACTGTATAATTCCTTATGGGAAATATGGGAGACATCATAGAGGGAAATGCATCATATTAATTTTTTCTAGGCTACTATAAGCCATCTGTGTAGTTTTCCATTATTCCTTGAGGCAAATAAAGGCTATTCTAAAAGGAATATGAAAAGTTAATTTAAATATCTACATGGAACTTAGAAATCCCTCTACCCAGATTAATTGAATGCTTATATATGTGTTTTAGTATAAGACTCAAAGAATAAACTAAGCAATGGAAAACAAACTAAGAAGAATTAAATGGGTTCAGATTTGCAAGACTAAACTGATTTTGTGTAATCTTAGGAACTAAAGAGCTAAGCCACAAAATATATACTTAACCTTTATTTTTCTTAAGTTTTCTTTTATTAAAAAGAATGATATTTCCATAGAAAGAACAGAATAAAAATAAGAAGCTGGGAATTGGAACCAAATGTAGGTAAAAAGGAGAATTTACCTACTAATGAATGAATAAATGTTTCAATGAAATATATCCCAAGAGATTATAATAATTAGCAAGATTATTTAGTCACACCGAAAAGGAAAGTGATAACTGTTGGAGGAAATGTGGGAAAATTGAGATATCAATGCACTGCTAGTGAAGTTAAGAAACTGATATAAAGATTGTAGAGACTAGTTTGGAACTATGAGCCATACTGTACTATGCTTCATATTCAACAAAATCACTTCTAGGTGTGTATCTCAGATCATAAAAGGGGAAAAGGACTTTTGTGTATAAAAATAATTATAGCAGCTCTTTACATGATGTAAAACATTGGTAGTAAATGGGTGCTCATCAATTTTGAAATGCATGAACAAACTTTGGTATACAAATATAATAATAAAAAAAAAACTATTTTACTATAAGAAATCATGAACAGGCAGATTTTAGAAAAATCTGGTAAGATTTATATGAACTGATTCAAAGTGAAATGAGCAGAATGAGGAAAGCATTGTATACAGTATGAGAAACACAATGATTCAAGACAAGTACAAAGGACCCAGTTAACCAGTTAAGGAATACAGATTGAACCATATTTTCCTCTAACTTACTTTATTCTTTTTCATGTTTTTCTTCTTTTTTTGATTTGTTTCTTCTTTCACAGCTATGGCTAATATGGAAATGTTATACATGATATTATATATAAACCAGATCAAAGTGCCTATGTTCTTTAAAAGATAAGAGCTGAGTAAGAGAAAAAACTTTAAAATTCAAAGTCATAAAAATTAATGCTAAAATTTTTCTTGTATCTGGGGAAAAATACTATTATATAATAAAAAAGATTGCATAATCACAATATGTAATCTTTCATAGCCATGGAAAATAGAAGTGCCAAAGGAGTAGAAAATTACAAATATTGTTTCATTTTTAAATTTTTAAAAATTTTCTGTTTATTTAAAAAAAAAGGGAAAATAAAATAAAACAAAACAGAATGGAACACTGTCATGTGCCCAGCAGAACTTTAGGGAGGATTCAAAATATATAACAATAAATTTCCAGTTAAAAAAGGATATATAATAATAGAATAAATTATATTCATGAGTGTCCATCTTTTCTTTGCTTCCTTGTAGGTTGTTCTTTTATCCTCTGCTGTAACATTTTTTAAAACTTCATTCTTTTTCTCCTTTTCATCTTCCCCATCTCTTCCAAGCAGATTATAGTTAAATACAGATATATTATATATATACGTATGTATATACACATACATACACACATACTATATATATATATATATATATATATATATATATATATATATATATATATACACATTCACATTCATCCACAAACCTCCCCAAACATATATATATATATATATATATATATATATATATTATATATATATATATATATACACACATACATATATACAGACATAGCTATATATACATAGATATATAGGTGACATGTATACATCTTTATATATACTTAGACACAACTATATATACATATATATGTATATACATATATATATATATATTTAGCCTTATGTAAACATGCATCTAAAAACAATATTAATATGGCTGATATATAATATAGATTTCTCCTAATAGAATCTTTAGGTTTGACTTTGTCTAAGATCAATGATTACTAGCCATATTTATTCTCTCTAATAAATTAGACTCCTGATGCTTGTTGTAGTGTTTTGTATATTTCTTCTTTCTTATCCCTGCTAAGTTTTCTAATTTAATTCTTCTCAACTTACCTGGCTATTTCTTAACCTCCCCTGCCACCCATGGATCCCTCCCTTGTCTTCTTCCCCTACCCTCTTCTTCCTTCTATGCCCATTCCTCACCATTATTTGTTTATAGATTTTGGAGGATGCTATAGCCTTCATGGTATATATGTAATGTTGCCTATTTAATCCAGTCTCAATGTGAGTAGGTTTTAAGAACTTGGAGCTCTTCTCCCCCCTCTAACACCTCTGTTTCTAATCTTCCTTTGCTTTTCATTTCTGCCAATCTTTCTTTTATGCTGCCTGATTGCTGATGTCAATCTTTTTTATTTTATTAAAGCCTTTTATTGACAAAACATATGCATGGGTGATTTTTCAACATTAATCCTTAAAAAACTTTTTGTTCCAAATTTTCCCCTCTTTACACCCATTCTCACCCCTAGATGTCAGATAGTTCAATACATGTTAAATATGTTAAAATGTATATTAAATCCAATATATGTACACATATTTCTTGCTGCACAAGAAAAATCAGATCAAGAAGGAAAAAAAAAAACCTGAGAAAGAAAACAAAATGCAAGCAAACAACAGCAGACTAAGAATGCTATGTTATGGTCCACACTCAGCTCTCACAGTCTCTCTCTGGGTGTAGATGACTCTCTTCATTATGGAACAATTGGAAATGGTTTGAATCGTCTCATTGTTGATGAGATCCATGTCCATCAGAATTGATCATCCTATGGTCTTGTTGTTTATGTATAATTATCTTCTGGTTCTGCTCATTTCACTCAGCATCAGTTCATGTAAGTCTCTCCAGGCCACTCTGAAATCATCCTGCTGGTCATTTCCTACATAAAAATAATATTTCATTACATTCATATACCATAATTTATTCAGCCATTCTCCAATTAATGGGCATCCACTCAGTTTCCAATTTATAGCCATCACAAAAAGGGCTGCCACAAACATTTTTGCATATGTAGCATCTTCTTTAAGATCTCTTTGGGATATAATCCTAGTAAAAACACAGCTGGATCAAAGGATATGAACAGTTTGATAGTTTTTTGAGCATAGTTCCAAATTGCTCTCCAGAACGGTTGGATCCATTCACAGTTCCACCAACAATGCATCAATGTCCCAGTTTTCCCACATCACCTCTAACATTTGTCATTGTCTTTTCCTGTCATTTTATTTTATTTTTTTCCCTTTATAATTTAAATTTTATTTTAGTTAATAATAACTTTGTATTGACAGAATCCATGCCAGGGTAATTTTTTACAACATTATCCCTTGCACTCGCTTATGTTTCGTTTTTTTCCCCTCTCTCCCTCCCTCCCTCCACCCCCCCCCCCAAGATGGCAAGCAGTCCTATATATGTTAAATATGTTGCAGTATATCCTAGATACAATATATATTTGCAGAACTGAACAGTTCTCCTGTTGCACAGGGAGAATTGGATTCAGAAGGTAAAAATAACTCGGGAAGAAAATCAAAAATGCAAATAGTTCACATTCGTTTCCCAGTGTTCCTTCTTTGGGTGTAGCTGTTTCTGTCCATCATTTATCCATTGAAACTCAGTTAGGTCTCTTTGTCAAAGAAATCCACTTCCATCAGAATACATCCTCATACAATATCATTGTCGAAGTGTATAATGATCTCCTGGTTCTGCTCATCTCACTTAGCATCAGTCCATGTAAGTCTCTCCAAGCCTCTCTGTATTCATCCTGCTGGTCATTCCTTACAGAGCAATAATATTCCATAACATTCATATACCACAATTTACCCAGCCATTCTCCAATTGATGGGCATCCATTCATTTTCCAGTTTCTAGCCACTACAAACAGGGCTGCTACAAACATTTTGGCACATACAGGTCCCTTTCCCTTTTTTAGTATCTCTTTGGGATATAGGCCCAATAGAAACACTGCTGGATCAAAGGGTATGCACAGTTTGATAACTTTTTGGGCATAATTCCATATTGCTCTCCAGAATGGTTGGATTCATTCACAACTTCACCAACAATGCACCAGTGTCCCCGTTTTCCCGCATCCCCTCCAACATTCATCATTATTTTTTCCTGTCATCTTAGCCAATCTTACAGGTGTGTAGTGATATCTCAGAGTTGTCTTAATTTGCATTTCTCTGATCAATAGTGATTTGGAACACTCTTTCATGTGAGTGGTAATAGTTTCAATTTCATCATCTGAAAATTGTCTGTTCATATCTTTGTTTTCCTGTCATTTTAGCCAAGCTGAGAGGTGTGTAGTGGTATCTCGGAGTTGTCTTAATTTGTATTTCTCTGATCAATAGTGATTTGGAGCACCTTTTCATAAGAGTAGAAATAGTTTCAATTTCTTCACCCGAAAATTGTCTGCTCACATCCTTTGTCCATTTATTAATTGGAGAATGGCTTGAATTCTATTAAATTTGAGTCAATTCTCTACATATTTTAGAAATGGGGCCTTTATGCTGATGTCAGTCTTAACCATGTGGCATATATTTCCATGTAAAAAATATAAACAATTTTTTCATGTTATGTTCCTTGAAATTAATCTTGGATATTTGCTCTTATACATTAAAATTTCTATTGAATTTTGGTTTTGTTGCAGGAAAGTCCTGAAAATCTGCAAGTTCATTGAATGTCCATTTTTTTCCACTGCTTCTGCTCTCTTGGGTGTGCTAGTTCTTTTTCACCAAGAGCTAAGTCCAAGCACAACCTGGAATTCCTAGTTTGCTGATGTTCCCTTAGTCTTCCCAGATTCACCCCAAGTCCTTATGGTGTTTGGGAGGTAAAAGTTTATATGATTCCTTCTAAAGCTACAGTTAAACCCAGCCCAGGGGTTCCCACTTGGTGTTTCTAAGGATCTAACCTAGAGGTGTTTGTTCTTCCCACTAGTTAACAACCAGTGTGGGGCCTTTCCTTGTGTCTTCTCTGGTTAATTCAAGAGGACCCCTTTCCTGCTCCAAGTCTTCTTGATTTTTCACCAGTCTATGTTTGCCTTGAGGTGCAAATTTGTTTTGTTTGTGGGGAAAATCTGGAGAGCATGAAATTTACTGACTTATTCTGTCATTTTTCCAGAATCTCCCCTCCATTAAAAAAAATAAAAGAAGAGTATTTATTCAAAATATCAGAGAGCTTGTCTTTATTTCTTGGAAAAATTCTAATATATATTTTTAAAAAGATATTCACAAACAGTACAATAATCCTGTACAAAAAGGATATGGTAAACCTGAAAGAGCCATCAATGTTTCTTAACAAATAAGTCATACCATAATACCTTCTTTACTTAAAAATAAAACCAAACAGGATTATTAACCTTGTAAATCAGTGAAATACTTTACATGTAATTTTAAAAGATTTAATCCAATCTTTCAAAAAAGTTTTGTGTGATATTCTTTTAAATATGTGAGCTAGAATGATAGATAGATTTTAAAATTCTTGAATAACCAGAACAAAATAATTCTCATTAAGGCTTTATGCCCATTAATAAGATGATTTCTCATTGAATTCCTTGGAATTTAGGTGTTGAATTGAAATCTGTGATTAGCCCCGTGGTATTTAACATTTAAAACACCAACCTGAATAAATCATAGATCATATGATTAACATATTTGCAAGAGACTTATAGCAAGTAGGGGTAGTTAATATTCTGGAAATGACAGAGTTGAAATTTAAAAAATTACATGCCAAAATGTTGGAACAAATGATGTGATTAGATGAAATTCCAAATAGAGAATTAAAAGTATTCCAATTTATTTCAAAAGAAATCACTTTTACAAATACAAATTAGATAGACATAGTTAAATTATTCATTTGAAAACAATATACCTTTCTCTTTTCAACAATGAGGTGATTCAGACTAATTTGAATAAACATGTGATGGAGACAGTCATTGGCATCCAGAAATAAGACTATGGAAAGTGAATGTGGATCATACCATAGTGTTTTTATCTTTTTTGTTGATGTTTGCATGCTTTTTTAACTTTTTTCATTTTTTCCTTCCTGATCTGATTTTTATTATATAGTAATATAGTATAATGTAGTAAAATATATAAACATATTTTAGAAGAATTGCACATATTTAACCTATATTGAGTTACTTGCTGTCTAGAGGAGGAGGAGGAGGGGAAAAGAGGGAAAAGATTTTGAACCTAAGATTTTGCAGTGGTGAATTTTAAAAACTATATTTGCATGTCTTTTGTAAATAAAAAAGTTATCAAATTAAAAAATAACACATTTTAGATGATTATAAAATTATTGTTAGTTACCATTGCTATTCAACAACCACAACTAAACAATAATAGGCTAATTAATTATGTAGATTGATATAATCAAAATGGCCTTTTGTTTGACCATCCCTTTATATATCTACTTATTTATTCATTCAAAACAATGTTTGAAGATATTTGCTCATGTGATATTGAATAGTGCTTGAAGAAATTACAAAAATCACATTAGCTGTATTAATTACAGATTCATATTATTTAATCTCATTTGAATCCTCACCACTGCAAGGCAACCCTTCAACTCTTTCTTAGATTTTACACAATAACTGTTCAAAACTTCTTTCTTAAAATTTTCCATTCTGGGGGCAGAGCCAAGATGGCAGAGAGGACACATGCATCTATATAACCTCTTCCTTATGCTCAGACTGCTTCTTTTATTTATTTATTTTTTATTGTAGTTTTTTATTTACAAGATATATGCATGGGTAATTTTTCAGCATTGGCAATTGCAAAATCTTTTGTTTCAACTTTTCCCCTTCTTCCCCCCAACCCTTTCCCCAGATGGCAGATTGACCAATACATATTAAATATGTTAAAGTATAGACTACTTCTTTTATGAAAAGCCTTGGAATTAGTGCTTGACTGTCAAAATCCATGAATATTGGGAGTACAACACATTACCAAGAGAAGATATCCTCAGAATTCTCCAGAAAAGGTCTATTTTTGCTCACAGTGGGGATGGTTAGGACAGACGCAGCTTCAGGAAAGTTGGCAGTGAGAGCATGAAAGATAGCTCACACTGAGCAGACTGGAGGGGGGCGGGATGTGGTCTCAACCAGCAGAAAATTTGTGGGGATAACTTTACCACAGTGTGGCTACTTTGCTCTGGCAGCAAGCCAATAGATTAGCAGAGAAGCTATAAACACAGAGGGTAAAGACTATAACCCCGAAATGCTAGAGTCTTTTGGGACCTACCCACCTACCCAGCACCTAGAATGACTCAGCATACTCTCAGGGCCCAACCACTGTGCAGATGCAACACCGCCATTGCTGTCCTGCTGCTGTTTTCCTGCTACTTTCTGTTTTCTGTAGAGGAAGCTTGGTAATACCATCCAGCCCAAAAAGCAGAATACAGTTGTTTCTTCTTTTTTGTTGCTGTTGTTGTTTGTTTGTTTGTTGTCAAAATGAGTAAAAAGTTAAAGTGGGTTCTAACTATAGATAGCTTCTATACTGACAAAGAGCAACTTCAAAACCTGAGAAGACCAAAAACAGATTGTCTCTACATGAAACCCCAAAGGGGTATATGCTCTGGTCCCCACCACATAAGACTCTCATAGGAGAAATTTAAAAGGCTCTTACAAGAGAGTTAGAAGAAAATGGGAAAAGGAAAGAGAAGCTTGGCAAGAGGGTCTGGATAAGTCATCCTATTCATTTAAATAATGAGTGAATAAAGAAGTCAAATCCTTGAAAAATAGAATTAGTGAATTAGAAAAGGTAAACAATTCCAAGAAAAACAGAATTAGTGATTTGGAAAAAGAAAATAGCTCTCTAAAAAATAAAACCAGCAAAATGGGGAAAAAATTGCATAGAACAAAATGACTCATTTAAAAATTCAATTGGACAATTAGAAAAAGAAATAAAAAAGTAAATTAAGAAAATAATTCATTAAAAATCAGAATTGAACAAATGGAAATGAATGACTCAAGGAGATACCAAGGATCAGTCAAGCAAAACAGTATTTGATTGGGGGGGGGGGTAATTTGGTCTTTTTCTAGCTTTTTAAGTTGCAAACCCAATTCATTGATCTTCTCTTTCTCTATTCAAATAAGCCTCTAAGGATGTAAAATTTCCCCTTCTTACTGCTTTGGCTGCATCCCACAAATTTTGGTATGATGTCTCATTGTTGTCATTATCTTGAGTGAAATTATTAATTGTGTCTATAATTTGCAGTTTCACCCAATCATTCTTTAAGATGAGATTATTTAGTTTCCAATTACTTTTTGGTTTATTTAACCCTAACTTTTTGTTGGACTACCTTCCGTCTAGGGGAGGAGTGGGAGGAAGGAGGGGATAATTTGGAACAGAAAGCTTTGCAAGAGTCAATGTTAAAAAATTACCCATGCATATATTATATAAATAAAAAGCTTTAATCAAATAAAAATAAACAAGCAAAAAAAAAATTAGACACATTTATGAATTGCCTCTTCTCTATTCTATAACTCAAAAATTTCTCACATAATCTCCCACTCCTTCTTTGCAGCAGTTTTTGATACAAAGCCTCACTAAGGAGGAAGGGGTTGTCCCAAGGAGTCAGCCATTTGTCTGTGGCTGAAAATGGAGGTGAAGGAAGGAACCAGCAGGTTAGGCCCTAGAAAATAATATTATCTGAAGAAGGTATCTGATGAAATTACTGAGAGATTTAGAAAGAATTCAGAAGAATCAAAGGTATAAAAAGAAAGAAGAATTTGATAAATGATTCATAAAGGAGAGTGAGAAGATTCAGAAAGACAAGTCAAACAAACATAGTAGAGTAATATAATTAAATTTCAGAGAAAAGAATTTAAGACAAGGTGTTCTAGAGTTAAATGATATAGAAACATTGAGAATGAGCAATAAATTTGCTTGAATCCTTGAATCCATTCTCTCTCATCTTTTCAGACATCTTGCCATCAATTGTTACAATGATACCCCAAACCTCATAATTTTCTTTCTTTCTTTTTTTTTTTTTTTTATTATAGCTTTTTTATTTGCAAGTTATATGCATGGGTAATTTTACAGCATTGACAATTGCCAAACGTTTTGGTCCAATTTTTCCCCTCCTTCCCCCATCCTCTCCCCCTGATGGCAGGTTGACCAATACATGTTAAGTATGTTAAAGTATAAATTAATTACAATATAAGTATACATGTCTAAACAGTTATTTTGCTGTACAAAAAGAATCAGACTTTGAAATAGTGTACTATTAGCCTGCGAAGGAAATAAAAAATGCAGGCGGACAAAAATAGAGGGATTGGGAATTCTAGGTAATGGTTCATAGTCATCTCCCAGAGTTCTTTCGCTGAATGTAGCTGGTTCAATTCATTACTGCTCTACTGGAACTGATTTGGTTCATCTCATTGCTGGAGATGGCCACATCCATCAGAACTGATCAGCTTATAGTATTGTTGTTGAAGTATATAATGTCCTCCTGGTCCTGCTCATTTCACTCAGCATCAGTTCATGTAAGTCTCTCCAGGCCTTTCTGAAATCATCCTGCTGGTCATTTCTTACTGAACAATAATATTCCATAATATTCATATACTGCAATTTATTCAGCCATTCTCCAATTGATGGGCGTCCACTTAGTTTCCAGTTTCTGGCCACTACAAAGAGGGCTGCCACAAACATTCTTATACATACAGGTCCTTTTCCCTTCTTTAAGATCTCTTTGGGATATAAGCCCAGTAGTAACACTGCTGGATCAAAGGGTATGCACAGTTTGATAACTTTTTGAACATAGTTCCAAATTGCTCTCCAGAATGATTGGATGTATTCACAATTCCACCAACAATGTATTAGTGTCCCTGTTTTCCTGCATCCCCTCCAACATTCCACATTATCTTTCCCTGTTATTCTAGCCAATCTGATAGGTGTGTAGTGGTATCTCAGAGTTGTCTTAATTTGCATTTTT
This sequence comes from Antechinus flavipes, assembly GCF_016432865.1. Lineage (NCBI taxonomy): Eukaryota > Metazoa > Chordata > Mammalia > Dasyuromorphia > Dasyuridae > Antechinus > Antechinus flavipes. The sequence goes on along the minus strand of NC_067399.1, from coordinate 460,646,904 downwards.
CTGATTAATAATGACTTGGAGCATCTTTTCATATGGCTAGAAATAGTTTCAATTTCTTCATCTGAGAATTGTCTGTTCATATCCTTACACCATTTATCAACTGGAGAATGGCTTGATTTCTTATAAATTAGAGTCAATTCTCTATATATTTTGGATATGAAGACTTTATCAAAACCTTTGGCTGTAAAAATGTTTTCCCAGTTTATTGCTTCCTTTCTAATCTTGTCTGCATTAGTTTTGTTTGTACAAAAACTTTTCAATTTGATATAATCAAATTTTTCTATTTTGTGTTCAATAATGATTTCTAGTTCTTCTTTGGTCATAAAATCCTTCCTCTTCCACAGGTCTGAGAGGTAAACTATCCTATGCTTTTCCAATTTATTTATAATCTTATTCTTTATGTCTTGTTCATGAACCCATTTTGACCTTATCTTGGTGTATGGTGTGAAGTGTGGGTCAATGCCTAGTTTCTGCCATACTAATTTCCAATTTTCCCAGCAATTTTTGTCATAGTGAGTTCTTATCCCCAAAACTGGGGTCTTTGAACCCTCATAATTTTTAATGTATTGTCTGACTTTCTTTACCAACAAACACTCTCCCATCCTCATAAAATTTTCCTTAGGATGCTTATACCAATTATACTAATATCTATAGATTTGTATACTGACTCCCTTTCATAACTGCATTCTAGGGTCTTTTGCCTCAACTCCCTTTCATCTCACTAATTTCTTAGCTCCTCATAATATGAGTTCCAACTTAAATGCTACATTGATACTACCCTCTCTGAGATTATAAATGATCTCTAAAATTTTCAGGTATCTCTTCTCCTTCCTTTTTCTCAGTGCTCATTCTCAATGTTTCTATATCATTTAACTCTAGAATACCTTGTCTTAAATACTTTTTTCTGAAATTTGGTTATACTACTCAGCTGTTTTTGTTTGACTTCTCTTTCTGAATCTTCCCATTCTTTTTTATGAATAATTTATCAATTTCTTCTTTCTTTTTATACTGAACCTTTGATTTTTCTAAATTATCTCTAAATCTTCTCTCAGTAACTTCATCAGATATCTTTTTCAGATAATGTTATTTTCTAGGGGCACCTGCTGGTCACCTTCCTTCACCCCCATTTTCCGCCACAGATAAGTGGCTGACCCCTTGGGATAACCCTCTCCTCCATCATACCCTGCCTTAGGCCAAATCTCTAGAAATAGAAAGTTGATAACTTGCTTCAAGGCTCTCTATACTCCAATTAGGCTCCATTAAGCAGCAAAAAACAATAATTTTAACACTCACATATGTTCTGAAACGTTCATGGCTCCCATTACCACAAGGATAAAATACACATTTCTCCTTTTGACATTTAAAGATCTTCATTGGAAAGGGCTGAATCTCTGAGTTGATGCACTGAGGACGGACAACCAAGCACTTAAGACTAACTACAGATTGGACAATACTCTATTAGCATATGCTTGGAAAATGATCCTTCTTACTATTCTGTGCTGGTTCAATCTTTTGGTGTATACAGGGAATTGTGGGAAGGATTAGGGGGTGGAATAAGACAAGCCAGAGTCACTTTGGCGGTAGAGGAAGAAAACGAAGGTCCTGAACCCATCCTGTTCATTTCTACCCCTAAAGACCAAGAATAAAGACCAAGGACTTTTGTTTATCCTGACTCTGGCTGATTCTGAGGTATCCAGGATGCTAACTTGGTCTTCACATTTGGTGCCCAACGTGTGGACCAAGGACCCTAATTTCATTGAAGAATCCCCAGTGACAAGGAAATAGGGTGAGTATTTTAATAGACAAATAGGGAACTTACTTTGTTAAGGGCTAAACTAGTAACCTTTTCTAGCTGAAATGGGGCAAAATTAGGAAAAGATTCTCCCCCAGCCCCAGCCCCACCCCTACCCCTGCCCCGATGCAGCTCTATAGAAAGCATACTTAAGTTGATCAAGGGACAAGGCTTCATTGTAACTTGGGTGTATATTGCTAGACTCTTGGGTCCATTAGAACACACATTCCCTTGGTTCTTAAAGGAAGAAGATATATTGCAAGATAATTGGAAACTAGTAGGAGATCAACTATGCGAATACTATAATGATAAAGATCCTGGTTAAATTTCCAAGGAAACATTCTATATACAGCATAATACAATTGGCCTTAAAGAATCCTGCAAGTTATAGAAAAAAGAAAAGTTTTAAAAACAGCCAGATGAGGAAGTGTGAGAAAAAAGAGGAAGACAAAGAACATATTAATGGCAGCATCACTAGAGGGCATGAGGAGTTAAGTGAGGTTTAAGGGCATGGTGATTCAACTGGACTGGTTCTTGACTCATCCCCATCAACTCTACTTTCCAGGATGGAGGGAGGAGGAGTAGTGGGAGGGGTGTGATATCACCAGCACCTCCCCCCAGCAATCACCCCTTCCTATGACTAGATTGCAAAAGGCACTACTTAAAGCCACAGAAGAAGGGCAGGATTTAGTTGATTTGAAAATAGGAATGTATCCTGTAATTCAACAGTTTAACTCTTCAGGTCAAGAAAGTAGATACACTCCTTTTGTTATAGAAATCCTCAAAGACCTGAAAAAGGCTTGCACTCTTTATGGGGTTACATCAGTTTATGTTAAGATATAATTACACAATTTGGCTTATTAAGTCTTAACCCCTAGGGACTGAAAATCTATAGCAAGGACATGCTTAGAACTTGGACAAAACTTGTTATGGCTTTCTGAACATAGTGAGAATAACCAGGATCTTTATCATTATAGTATTCGCATAGTTGATCTCCTACTAGTTTCCAATTATCTTGCAATATATCTTCTTCCTTTAAGATACAAGCCCAATAAAATAGGCATAGTGGAGTTAATCCTCCAATCACCTATGACCAACTAACAGGTATAGGTTCTTATGCAGACATTTCAGATCAGATTAATTACCTCATAGCAGCATATAGGCGAATTGCTGCTGCTGCTATCAAAGCATGGGTATTTCTCCCAGGTAAAAACAACACGGATGAAGCCTTCACAAAAATTGCACAAGGGCCAAATGAACTCTTTGCTGATTTTGTGGGACATTTGCAGACAGTTGTCATATTATCTAATGGTGAAAATACAGTAACAGAAGTTATGATAAACTTGCTAAAGAAAATGCTAATGAGATTTGTAAAAGAATTATCCTGGGACTACGCAAGGATTTTCCTTTAGAGGAGATTATAAGACGCTGTATGCCATAGTGGGTACAAATACATTTTATAGCCAGGCTCTGATGCAGACTTCCCAAGATCTGAAAATGGGAAAAGAGGGTCCCTTTTGGCAAGGGACTTCCAGAGAGACTTTTCAATGCTTTCAACGTGGTAAAATAAGGTATCTGAAAGCTCAATGTTGACATAGAGACAGAGTGAGAAAACAGGCTGGGAGAACAAGACCCAAAACCCAATGTCCAAAATGCAACAGAGGCTTCCATTGGGCATCAGAATGTAGACTGATTCAGAGAAACGGGATGAGGTGCCCAAGGCAAAAATACTTGGGGCATGATGGCAGCCAATGGTACACCCAGAGAGTGCCTAGAAGTTTAGTACCCAGGCATGACCAATTAGCCAGGAAGCAATCTTGTGGGAGAAAGGGAGTATACAATCAATCAGCCAGGAAGCAACCTGATGGCAGAAAGGGATTACAACTGGGAGAGAAAAGAGTTGTATGCAGCTGGGAAAACTGAGATACCCCCTGAAGAGGTGAAATCTGTTTCTCTCCAGCCTATGCATTCCTTGCCTCCAGATACAGTAGTCTTGGCCATTTCACCTCCTGAGAGTACTTACAAAACAGTGTCCTTCCATACACTGATGTGGGAAACTAGGGAATGTGTAGATAATATCCCAGTCACTAATACAGGTAGATAATGTGTGACTTATCAACCAGGAGAAATAGTAGCATCAGGTTTACTGATACAAACTCCTAATAAGCAATCTGATGATAGTTGCCCAGATTCTGACTCCAAGCAACAAAATCCAGGAGTATACTAGACAGCAGCTGTAACAGCTGACAGACCTATGCTCACTATCTATATAAATGACCTACCATTAAAAAGATTGGGACACACTGGTGCAGATCATACAGTCATTAAAGGTTCCAACTGGCCCAGTCACTGGCCAAAGATTAAGGCAGACACCTACATGTCTGGTGTAGGAGGATCAATCACAGCTGAAGTTAGTGCTGCCCCTATGAGATGGGCTTTTGAAGGTGAAACAGGAGTTTTTACTCCTTTTATAGTTGAAAAAGTCCCCATCAATCTGTGGGGAAGAGACATTTTACAACAATTAGGATTACAAATGAGTACTTTGATTTTTTAGGCAGGGCTGCTATTGAAGGCATGCCAACACTTTCACCTGTTCCTATCCAATGGAAAACTGATACACCAGTGTGGATGGAATAATGGCCCTTAGCTATTGATAAAATTCAGGCCTTCTTAGATATAGTACAGGAGCAACTTGACCAGGAATACTTACAACCTTCTCTAAGTCCTTGGAATTCCCCAATATTTGTTGTAAGAAAGAAATCTGGAAAAGGAGGATGTTGACTGATTTAAGAAAGGTAAATGAACAGATAGAAACTATGGAAACTCTTCAGCCTAGACTTCCATCTCCTACTCATTTGCCTAGAGGATGGCCTCTTTAGGTCATAGACATTAAGGATTGCTTCTATTCTACCCCTCTATATAAGGAGGATATGAAATGATTTGCCTTTTCAGTGCCCAGTGTTAACTTAGCTGAGCCTTATAAAAGATATGAATGGACAGTTTTGCCACAGGGAATGAAAAACAGCTCTACTATGTGTCAAATATATGTTGCTGCTACTCTTACTCCAGTAAGAAAAGCATTTCCAAAAGTAATGTTATTACATTATATGGATGATATATTGGTATGTGCGTATGAGGAACAAATGCTAGAAGCATGTCTACAAAAGACCATAGAAACACTAAGGAACTGCAAATTGCACATAGCTCCAGAAAAAAAATTCAAAGACATGCTCCTTTTCAATATTTAGGATATGAAATATACCCTAAGGTGCTTATGGTACAGAAACTTTCCTTAAGAACAGAGAAGCTAAACACTTTAAATGACTTTCAGAAATTGATAGGATCTATCCAATGGATGCATCCAGTGGTAGGCTTGACTACTTATCAATTGCAACTATTATATGACATTTTAAGGGGAGACAGTGCTTTAAACTCACCATGCCAGCTTACAAAAGAAGCTCAAGAGGCTTTGAGACAAGTTGAACTGGCTTTATCTAATGTGGTTAAAAGAGTCACTCAAAAACCCTTGGAAATATCAGTTTTTGCTACACAAGAGGCACCCACAGCAGTCCTTCATTAAGGAGACAGTGTGATAGAGTGGGTGAACTTCCTAGCACAACCAGAACAAAGCCTTACTCCTTACCCAGTGCTTGTGGCTAGAATTTTATTAAAGGCCATTAAGCGAGCAGTACAATTATCTAGGATAAGACCTGACAAGATATACACCTTTTATACTAATGCACAAATTAATGTATGCTGTGAAACCATCCCAGAGTGGCAAATTTTATTGGCCATGGCTCCAAATTTTACACTCGGGTCTCCATGAAAGATAACCAAACTATTACATAATTGGCAATGGATTCTTGCAGAAAAAGTTTCTAAAGTTCCTCTTAAAGGACCAATTACCTTTAAGATGCATCAAAACATAATATTTGTACTATACTCTTGTGACTTAACTATAAAGAGAGTAGTCAGAATTCCTTTTCAGTCCACTCAGCAGAATGAATACCATATTAAGCATTTTATATAAGAGAAAGGAAAAACATATCTCCTCCTTTCAAGAAGCTCATCTTCTAATAAAAAGACATGCAAATAACTATGTGCATTAAAGTTATATAAAATATAAATAGTAGATAATTTTGAAGGGAAAGCAGTAAAGTGGTAAAAGAACAAGAAACCATTCCTATAGGAAATGACTTGGAAGTTGAATCCTTCAGGAAATCAGAGTGGAAATAGCAGGAAGTAAAGAGGGAAATTGTACCAAATATGAGAGACAGCTACTAAAAATGTTGGAACATGAAGTTTTGTGTTCAAGGAGCAGCAAATTTCTAGCAGTATTGCTCTATTATAGCATAAATGGAGGGGAACAAAGTACAAGAAGTCTGTTATGGTAAGAACCCAGGATCTGAAGGGTTTTAAAAAATGAACATACGATTTCATGGTTGATACTGGAGGTAGTGGGGAATTTATTCAATAGAAAAGTAGCCAAAAACAAAACCAACAAAAAACTGATTAAGGGAACTCAAGACATTTAGCCTGAAGAAGAGAAGATTAGAGTGGGGAAATGATAGTTGTCTTCAAGTGTTTGTAGATTTCTTCTGTGGAAGTAAAATTAGATTTGCTGTGTTTGGCTATCAAGGATAGGATTGGGAACGATGGATGTAGTTTACAAAGTGACAGGTTTTAAAATGATGCAAGTAAAAAAAAAATCCTAACTATTAAATCTATTCAAATGTGAAATGGCCTGCCTTAGAAAATAATGGAAACTACCTTATCTGAGATCTTCAAATAAAGCTTGGATACTCATTTGTCATTTGTCATGCTAGAGGGGCTTCTTGGTCATGCATTTAATGGACAAAAATATTGCTGAAATGCCTTTTACCCTGACAGTTTGTGTCTCTGTGAATGCATGCTGTCACCAGAACAAATAAAATAGTTTTTAAAAAGGAGATTGTAACATTGTATCAGCTTAGCTCCACCCAAAACAAGGGTAGAGTTGTAGAAAGGAATGCAATTGTTTTGTACAGGATGTCAAAAAAAAGAAATTAAAATAAAATCCTATGGCTCCACCCCATTCTTTGTGTTCTTATTTTTAAACCAGTTTAACTCACGGTGCTAATTTGTAGGTTAGGAGCTTTATGGCTCTTCCAATTAGCAATCAACCCTCTCAAAAGGGAGGGAGTACCCACTGCCTGACAGAGAGGTGATATACTAAAAGTACAGAATAATACATGCATTTAGGGACATGGAAAACATGTGGATTTTTTTTTCCCTTAATTATGCTTATTAGTTTAAATAAGGATTGTGTGTGTGTGTGTGTGTGTGTGTGTTCATTTTTTGGGTCAGTGAGTAGGAAACTGGAGTAGGTGATAGTGTTACTCTCAAAAAAAGAGAAAAGAAAGAAAAGAAAGCCAGTCAGTTTATTTGAAAAAAAAAAAAACACAAAAGAGAGGAAATTAAGAAAAATCTTTTGAAGACAGTTTTCAAAGTCACATGTTAAATTTATTATACATTTAAAGAAATAAACTACATGTACTAGAATCATGGTTTCATATATAATCTTTCTCTATACTATTTGGTATATGGGAGTATTCCCTCTGTTGGTATTAAGTTCAGGGGAAAAAAAAAACAGAAAAGGAGAGAAAAGGAGAATAAAGGAAAGAGAAGTGAAAAGAAGAGGGAAAAAGAAAGAAAAAGAAAGGAAGGAAGGAAAAGAAAAGAAAGGAAAAAAAGAAAGAAAAGTAAAAAGAAAGAAAAGAAAAAGGAAAGCTGAAGACAGAGAATGTGTGTGTGTGTGGGGGGGGAGGCATGAGCCCCTTGAGTTACAGAATGAGACTTCTTGCTGTAGGATTTGGTCTAGTTAGCATATGGCCTGGAATCTTCCTTTTAGTGCTATATCTCATTGGGAAAATTGTGTAGTCCTTTCAAATAATAGCAAGAAAGTACTAGCATGCATAAGATGAGTTCATGTCACCAGGTCTAGATGAATTTTATTCTAGGGTACTAAAAGAAATGGCAGAAATAATGATTAAGAGGAATGTTATATAGTAATCAGAGTGTTAAACTTTAAGTCAGGAAGAGCTGAATACTAATCTTGTTACCTACAAGGCACATGACCCTGAACAAATTAGTTAATTTCTCTGGGCCACTGTTACCTTTATCTATAAAATGTGGAAATAGTAGCATTTCACAGTATGTTGTGAAGATCAAATGGGCTAATTATGAAACTTGCTTTGTAAACCTTTAAGTAATATGTAAATTTAAGGTATTATTAATACTGAGCCACTGGCAGTTACTTTTGAAAGATTATATATAATAAGAGAAATACTTGCAACTTGGAAAAGAAATAATATCTTGATTTTCAAAAAAGAGTAGAGAATAAAATCTTTAAACCAGACACCAATGAATTTGGCAGTGGGTTACTAGATTAAACAAAAACCAAAACAAAACAAAACAAAACTAATATTAATAGGACCCTTAGGCCATATACACAAAGAGATATGGTGATAACAAAGATTTAGTACACCTTTATGGAAAACAGGTCATACCATACTAACTTCATTTCCTTTTCCTTCCAGGGACTGGCAATGCCAGTCATGTTTACAAAGATTTTTAGCAAAATATTTGATAAGTCCCTTATGCTACTTTTATGGAAAAAAACCAAAAAAGTTGTAAGTAGGATGACAATATAAATAGGTAAATTTTGAGTTGAAGGAATGACAGCATCATTGACAGGGAATAATAATGTCATGTATTAAAAGATGAAAGCATCAACAAGGTGGGCATCTTATTTTTTACCAATAAGCAGAAACTGGTTGCTGTGAGAGAAATGATGAGAATCTATCTTCTGTGATCACTTCATGATAAAATTTGTAATAGAAAAGAAAAAATAAGCTAGGAATAGCTTGGTATAGATTTAGGAGATGAGATTTTTAAGGGTTAAGCAGAAACAAAGGTAGAAAAAAATCAACTAAAATTCTACCAGAATAGTTAACTCAGGAGAGAAGGAAAGTTCTTCATCATCAGAATTAAAAGAACTTCATTTTGAATTAAAACTGGTGAGGAAAAGTATCCTTGAAAAGGAACATTATTTGGGTATACTGAGAGGTATACCTATAAGTTTAGGAGGAAAAGATGATCAAAGAAAGGAAAGAATGCTTTTTAGAGTGAATAGAACTGTGATAACTGATAAGAGAGAGAACTCACAATACTTGTGTTGCGTTTTTTCTATGCTAAGTAAAATCACAATTGTACTACAAATGAGGGAACAAAAACAGCACATAAAGAATCAATACTGAAGAAAAGTAAAAAAAAAAAAAAAGATTACTGCAGACTTTAGTCTGGTTATTCTTACTAGTATTTTATTTTTCCAAATACATGCAAAGATAGTTTTTAACATTCACCTTTGCAAAACCTTGTATTCCAGATTTGTCTCCTTCTTCACTTCTCCCCACCACTCCCCAAGACATCAAGAAATCTGATACAGATTAAAAGTGTGAAGTTCTTCTAAACATAAAGTCTGGCTATTCTTAATGAATTCAAATCACTTGGTCCATATAAATCTATGCATGGATTTGAAGAAAGTGGCAGGTAACATTGTTAATCCACTTCTTTGATATTTGAAAAATTGTTGAAAATGATGTTCAGCCTGGAGAAAGATGAATGGCAGCTTCATTTTCAGAAAGGGGAAGATAACAGAGTGTGAAAAGTAGGAGCTAGTAAACTTAATTCTGATTGTTAAAAACATTCTAGTATGGATAAAGGTATGGGAATAAATATTAATGAAGGTCTCTGGAAATATTAACACAGCAGGTCCATATTTCATCAGAACAAGTTATGTCATTAGGCATGTTTCTTTTTTGTATATGACAATGTTACTTAACTGGTTGATTAAAATATGTTTTGATATAGTTTATATATATTTATTATTTTTAATTGGTTAGATATCTCACATTGTTCTCATGGAAAGAATGAAGAGTTGTAGACTAGATGAAAATACAATTACATAGATTTAGAACTAGTCAAATGGCTGAGCCCAAAGTGTAATCATTAATAGGTCAATGTTATATTGCTAGGTGTTTCCAAGGAAATGTCTAAAAGATGTATGCTTGGTTCTGTGCCCTGTGGTCCATTAACATTTTTGTCAATGCCTTGGATAAAAGTAGAAATGGTTTATTCATCCAATTTACTGATGAAACAAAGCTGAGAGAGCTGGTTTACATATGATAATAAAATTAGTATCTAAAAAGTTTTTAATAAAACTTTAAGCTTAATCCAATATAGTCAGGATAAGCTTAAAATCTTGCAATTGGGTTTATGTCAATCTCACAATCACAATATGGAAGAGGCATGAGGATAATTTTGTCTGAAAAAAAAAGATCTGGGGATGTTATTAGGAATCAAGCTCAATACAAGTCAGCAGTTTAATGTGATAGACAATCATTCTTTTGAATGTGAAACAAAATTAAGAGAAGCATAGCTTCAAAGGATAGGTAAGTATTAATCTCTCACTACTCTGTCCCAATCATTCCATATTTGCTATATTGTGTCTGGATCTGGGAACTGTATATTTTTTTCATATACATACCAGATTTTATTTACTACAAGATTGTCTTCTTGTTGTCCTTCCTTTTCGAAGAGGACCAAAATGACATTACTATGTTAGAATCCAGTTATATAATGTGTCAGGCTGAGCAGCCACAGCTCAGACCAATACGAGTCTGGAATACTCTGCCACTGGTCAGACACAAATAATCCACCTGAATATTTGGGTAACTTCAATTTTGCATTTCCTTTGGGTCAGTTAAATTCTGCTTTGCTCATGGAGCACAGCACCTTCTCTCATGAAGTCATGTCATGCTGGGTGATCCTGTGACAGGGTCTCCCTTGTCAAACAACTGGTTCTAAAGTTCTTTAGAGAGACCGTGAGAGTGTCCTTGTATCATTTTTTCTGACCATCTTGTGAGCACTGGCCCTTTGTGAGTTCTCCATCAAATAATTTTTTTTTTTTTTTTTGGCTAGCGCACATTTGGCATGCGACAGTGGCCAGCCCAACAAAGTTGTGCTCTCTGCAGTAAAGCAGGAATGCTTGACAGTTTAGTTTGAGAAATGACCACGGTCTCTGGTATATTATCCTGCCAGAACCAGACTGTAAACATAAGGATGATGGCATATTTGCTGTCTACTTCTAGATAATAGATATTTAATAAATGTGTATTTTTTTTCAGTTGAAGAAGTTCATTGAGGAATAAAAAGACTTGTTTGGTCAAATAAAAAGTCTCTCTGTGCTATACACTAAATACTTCTCCAAGAGAGAGGCTTGAACTCAGTTCTTTGTATAGTTTTTTTTTTTCCCCCATGCCTAAAATACTCTCCTCAATCCTGCTTCCTGGTTTTTTTTTTTTTTAATAGCTTTTTATTTACAAGATATATGCAAAGGTAATTTTTCAGCATTGATAATTGCAAATCCTTTTGTTCCAACTTTTTCCCTCCTTCCCCTCACCTCTTCCCCCAGATGGCAGGTTGACCAATACATGTTAAATATGTTAAAATATAAGTGAAATACAATATATGTATACATGTCCAAACAGTTAATTTGATATATAAAAAGAGTCGGAATTCTCAGATGAAGAAATTGAAACTATTTATAGACATATGAAAATATGCTCCAAATCATTATTAATCAGAGAAATGCAAATTAAGACAACTCTGAAATACCACTACACACCTGTCAGATTGGCTAGAGTGACAGGGAAAAATAATGTGGAATGTTGGAGGGGATGTGGGAAAACAGGGACACTGATACATTGTTGGTGGAATTGTGAACACATCCAGCCATTCTGGAGAGCAATTTGGAAATATGCTGAAAAAGTTATCAAACTGTGCATACCCTTTGATCCAGCAGTGTTTCTACTGGGCTTATACCCCAAAGAGATACTAAAGAAAGGAAAGGGACCTGTATGTGCCAAAATGTTTGTGGCAGCCCTGTTTGTAGTGGCTAGAAGCTGGAAAATGAAAGGATGCCCATCAATTGGAGAATGGTTGAGTAAATTGTGGTATATGAATGCTATGGAATATTATTGTTCTGTAAGGAATGACCAGCAGGATGAATACAGAGAGGACTGGTGAGACTTACATGAACTGATGCTAAGTGAAATGAGCAGAACCAGGAGATCATTATATACCTCAGCAACAATACTGTTTGAGGATGTATTCTGATGGAAGTGGATCTCTTCGATAAAGAGAGCTTTAATTGATCAATGATGGACAGAAGCAGCTACACCCAAAGAAAGAACACTGGGAAATGAATATAAACTGCTTGCATTTTTGTTTTTCTTCCCAGGTTATTTATACCTTCTGAACTCAATTCTTCCTGTGCAACAAGAGAACTGTTTGGTTCTGCACACATATATTGTATCTAGGATATACTGTAACCTGTTGAACATGTAAAGGACTGCTTGCCATCTGGAGGAGGGGGTGGAGGGAGGGAGGGGAAAAATCGGAACAGAAGTGAATGCAAGGGATAATGCTATAAAAAATTACCCTGGCATGGGTTCTAGCAATAAAAAGTTAGATATAAAAAATAAAATAAAATAAAAAGAGTCGGACTTTGAAATAGTGTACAATTAGCCTGTGAAGAAAATAAAAAATGCAGGCGGACAAAAATAGAGGTATTGGGGATTCTATGTAGTGGTTCATTGTCATCTCCCAGAGTTCTTTCCCCAGGTTTAGCTAGTTCAGTTCATTACTGCTCTATTGGAACTGATTTGGTTCATCTTCATTGTTGACCATCATATAGTATTGTTGTTGTGTAGTATATAATGATATCCTGGTCCTGCTCATTTCACTCAGCATTAGTTCATAGAAGTCTCTCCAGGCCTTTCTGAAATCATCCTGCTGGTCATTTCTTACAGAACAATAATATTCGATAATATTCATATACCACAATTTATTCAGCCATTCTCCAATTAATGGGCATCCACTCAGTTTCCAGTTTCTGGCCACTACAAAGAGGGCTACTGGGCACTATATTTTAAGAAGACTGTTAATAACTTAGACAAACCAGAAGACATTACCTAAGATAAGGAAGGAACTTGAATCTCTGGTTAAAAGAGGTAAGAATTTTTATCTTAAAATACAGTAGTCTTAGGGAGGATATTTCCTCCCTATAAGTTATTTCAAAGGTTGTCAGTTGGTAGCAGGATTAATTTTGTTCTATTGAACCCCAAATTGCAAAAGTAAGAGAAATGAGTGAAAATTGATGAAAAATAGATTTAGGCTTAATACAAAGGGTTGAAGCATTCCTAACAATTTAAATGTGGAGTGAGATAGCTAGGAGATATTGTATTAAAGCAGATAGATTGCTGGACTTGGAATTAGGAGGATGAGTTCAATGAACCTCCAGAGATTAAAGCACTATTTTTATGCTATTATTATTTTTAAAATTAATTGTCATTGGATCCTTGTGCAACATTGATCTTCATGAATATTTATATCACTACCCTTGAGGGATGCTATAGGAGGCATTTTCATCCTCTGAGAAGGATTGCAATAAGTGACTTCTGAAGTTCTTTCCTATTCTGAAATTTTGTAATCTGATGTAAGGTTACTGCCTATAGTACAGAACTTATCTCTTTGAGACCAATATTCTGCTGGTAAGTTTGAGGCTGCAAATCATGAAATACCATGATATTAGAAGAATCACAATTATAGGTGACCCAATTGGTCTTGGAAAGATAACAGATGCAGCACATTATCAACAATGATTTACATGAAAAATATGCCATCATGTAAATATCTGAAAGAAAGAAATAGAACTAATTACAAAATGAGAGATAATGTGCTGCTACTTTAGTAGTCATAAAATATTTAAAAAATGGAAAAATTTCTAGTATAATAGGGTAATTCTCCATGCAGACATTCTTGAGAAAGAGAGAAAGAAAGAAAGAAAGAAAGAAAGAAAGAAAGAAAGAAAGAAAGAAAGAAAGAAAGAAAGAAAGAAAGAAGAGAAAGAGAGGGAGGAAGGAAGGAAGGAAAAGAAAATAATTTTACTAGATGAGAAGAGTTGGAGAAGTGATGACCATTCTCACTCAGATGAGATCATAGTTCTATTGCAGTATTAAAGTAATATCTTTATCTTGTGATGGAAAACGCCATTGTATCCAGAAAGAGAACTAAAGAGACTTAATATGGATCAAAGCATAGTATTTTTATGCTTTTGTTCATTTGTTTCTTTAATCACAATTTTTCTCCTTTTGGTTTGCTTTTTCTTGCATGACATGACAAATATGGTAATATGTTTAAAGGACTTTCACATATTTTACTTAATAACAGATTACTAGTTATTTTGGGGGAGAGGCAACATAAAGGAGGGAGGGAAAATTTGGAATACAAAGGCTTTAAAGAACAAATGTTGAAAACTATCTTTATAAATATTTGGAAAAATAAAATGCTATTGAATTTTTTAAAAGTAGAATCTTTAACATATTCAGATCAATTCAAGGAATATTTGTGAAGTTTTGTATAAGACTTTTGATTAGAAGTTATGGAGAACAGATCTTATGTCTGCTTTCAAGAAAATTATGCTGTAGTCCAAATTCGGAATCTCTCATTTTAGAGATGAGTAAATTTAAGGCCTAGAAATATTAAGTGATTTGTTCAAAATCCATTACATAGTAGGACAAAATTTGAATCTAGATTCCAAATCCAAATTTAGAGCTCTTTCCACCTTCCTTTAAAGGTAAAGTGACAAACTTGCTGTATTTTTCAATGGAAAGGTATGGACAGATTGGCAGTGGAAATGCAAATGGAAAAGATGAGCCTCCTCTCTACCCTAAATAATGCAAACTGAAGTGCATAGAACTAAGAAATATATAATAACAGCATCATTATAAAACTGAATGACTGAAAGATTCAAGCATTAAATTTAATGTCCAATCATAATTGCTGAGGATCAGTTTTGAAGAATACTATCCAACCACTGACAATCTGCAAAATGAGACATGTTTGTTTGTTTATTTATTTATTTTTTTAATATATGACCAACACTGGGATATGATTTACTCAACTACCTGTATTTGTTACAAAGACTTTTTTTTTCTTTTTTGGGGTTATGTGGTGTGCATAATGAGAATGGTGGGAGGGAGAAAATGCTGTAATTATATTATTAAGGTTTCCTTCAATCTATTCATGTCATTGATGGTCAATAATCTTCATTAATCTCCTTTGTTCTTTTTATTCTAGACACATTAGAGACTTGTATCACCCTAGGCTATAGTGTTTTCATTAACTCAAGTTAGCTCTGAACAATAAAGACCAATGATTTAATTCCATGATTCCATCAATTCCCTTATTTGAAAAGAGGGTTCAAGGAATAGAAATGAGGTGAGAAGCTATGTCACTTTAGATTTCCTGCCACATCAGGGGAGATCACCAGATTATTTAGATAGGCTATCTGTTTTAATGAATTGGAGGAAATTAGAATGTAAGAGACCTAAAAGGTACTTTGTTCTAAATTTCTATTTTTATAGACTAAGGGACACATGTAGTGAAATGGCAGAACTAAGACTAGAAGTGTCTTGACCTTTGTGCAATGGATCTTTCCATGTTGACAGTTTTCTTTTTTTAAATGTATCTTCACATTTGTCATATGAAAGAAGAAAAAGAACAAAAGAGAAAAACTTTTTTAAAGTCAGTCAACCTGCTGATCATATCTTATACCAAAATAGTATTAAGTTACATTCATATATCACAACTTGCTTAGCCATTCAACAATAGATGAGTACCCCCTTAATTTTCTATTCTTTGCCACAACAAAAAAGAACTACTATAAATATTTTTGCATATGTGGTTTAATTTACCTTTGTTATGGTCTCTTTGGGATACAGATCTACTGGTGATATTTTTGGATCAAAGACTATTACTATTTTATAGCCTTTTGGGCATAGTTCAAAATTGCTCTCCATAATGGTTGGATCAGTTCACAACTCCACCAACAATGTTCCAATTTTCCCATATCCTCTCCAATATGGATCATTTTACTTTTTTGTCATATAAATATGAAGTTATTCCTCATAGTTGTTTTAATTTTCATTGCTCTAATCAAAAGTGATTTAGAGTATTTTTCACGTGATATAGATAGCTTTAATTTCTTTATGTGAAAAATTCTTCTCATATCCTTTGACCATTGACCAATTGGAAAATAATTTGTATTCTTACAATTCTTAAATTGTATTTAAGAACTTGGCTTAATGTTCTGTATATTTGAGAAACAAGGTTTTTTCCAGAAATACTGACTGTAAAAATTATTTTCTAAATTTCTGCTTCCCATCTAATATTGGTTGCATTAGCTTTGTGCAAAACTTTTTTTTTAATTTAACTTAAACAAAATGATTAATTTTGCATTTCATAATGTTCTCTACCTCTTGTTTGGTCATAAATTCTTTCCTTTATATATCTGACCGATAAACTATTTTTTGCACTTCTTATTTGTTAATTGTGATGACCGCATATTTTAAAATCAGCTGGAGTCAGGAATTCAGGTTAAGGGGGAATATTCGATCTT
Source organism: Antechinus flavipes (assembly GCF_016432865.1). NCBI lineage: Eukaryota > Metazoa > Chordata > Mammalia > Dasyuromorphia > Dasyuridae > Antechinus > Antechinus flavipes. Next base: position 460,630,549 of record NC_067399.1, on the reverse strand, counting down.
TGTTTTATGTGGAGGTGAAGGGGGATGGTGATAGTAAAGTGAGCAGCCGCAACAGAAACCTGGCCAGCAGTCTCTCTCCTTCTCTCTTCCTGCCCCTCTGCCTCCACCCACCAAAATCGTCCATCAAGACTTGCACAAAGAGTGGGCGAGGGCCATTCTTTCTCCAAGCATATGTTAATAGAGTATGGTCCAATTACTATTTAGCCTCACGTGCTTGGGACCTCAGTGCATCAACTCAAACTTCAGCCCATTACAATTTATGTCAAATGATGTGCCCATTTCTACTTTATCTTGATATTAGGTGTAAGGTATTCTGTCTATATTCTGCCATGTTATTTTTTAGTTTTCCCAGGAATAGTAGGCTCTTTCTTATGATAGAAACTGTGGTATTTGGATTTATCAAACAGATTATTTTCTTTTTCTTTTTTTTAAAATTTTATAATAACTTTTCATTGACAGAACCCATACCAGGGTAATTTTTTACAACATTATCCCTTGCACTCACTTCTGTTCTGATTTTTCCCCTCCCTTCCTCCACCCCCTCCCCTAGATGGCAAGCAATCCTATATATATTAAATATGTTGCAGTATATCCTAGATACAATATATGTTTGCAGAACCGAACAGTTCTCTTGTTGCACAGGGAGAATTAGATTCAGAAGGTAAAAATAACCCAGGAAGAAAAACAAAAATGCAAATAGTTCACATTCATTTCCCAGTGTTCTTTCTTTGAGTGTAGTTGCTTCTGTCCATCACTGATCAATTGAAACTGAGTTAGGTCTCTTTGTCAAAGAAATCCACTTCCATCAGAATACATCCTCATATAGTATCGTTGTTGAAGTATATAATGATCTCCTGGTTCTGCTCATTTCACTTAGCATCAGTTCATGTAGGTCTCGCCAGTCCTCTTTGTATTCATCCTGCTGGTCATTTCTTACAGAATAATAATATTCCATAACATTCATATACCACAATTTACTCAACTATTTTCTAATTGATAGATATCCATTGAATTTCCAGTTTCTAGCCACTACAAACAGGGCTGCCACAAACATTTTGGCACATACAGGTCCCTTTCCCTTCTTTAGTATTTGGGATATAAGCACAGAAGTAACACTGCTGGATCAAAGAGTATGCACAGTTTGATAACTTTTTGGGCATAATTCCATATTGCTCTCCAGAATGGTTGGATTCGTTCACAACTCCACCAACAATGCATCAATCAAACAAATAGTGTACCTAATCTATGCCATCAATCCATCATTCTAAATAGTTTTGATACTGCTGCTTTAAATATAGTTTTAGAACTGGTATAGCTTTGTTGCCTTCCTTTGCATTTATTTTTCATTATTTACCTGGATATTCTTGATTGTTTATTTTAGAATTGAATTTTGTTATAATTGTTTTCTAGCTTTATAAAATAATTTTGGTAGTTCATTTGATATGATACCAAATAAGTAAATTTAGATTGAAATGAAATTTTTATTACATTAACTCAGCCTTCTAATGAACAATTGTTATTTTCCCCATTGTTTAGATCTAACTTTGTGTGAAAAGTATTTTGTCAAATTTGTTGTCAGTTTGACAAAAATAGCTTCTGATTATTTTTTAATTTCCTTTTAATTGGTAGTGAATTCACCTATTTCATTTTTGATAGTGGTAATTTGGTTTTCTTTTTTCTTTCTTTTTAAAATCGAATTAATCTCTTGATTTTGATTATTAGTTGGATAATTTTCTTACTTTAAATTTCTTTAATCCCTATTTTGAGTCTCAGAATTTCTAATTTGATGTTTTATTGGGTATTTTAATTTTTTCTTTTTCTATCTTTTTTAATGGAATGTCCAACTCATAGATCTTCTCTTTCTCTATTTTACTTAAGAAAGCATTTAGAGATATAAATTATACCCTCAGTACTGCCTAAACAGCATCCCATTAACTTTGTTATGTTGTCTCTTTATATTCATTCTCTTTGATGAAATTTTTGTTTCTATGATTTATTATTTCACTCACTCATTTTTAGGATTAGATTATTTAGTTTCCAATTAATTTCGATTTATCTTCCCATAGCCCTTTATTACATGTAATAATAATGCATCATGAGCTAAAAAGGATACATTTAATATTTCTGCCATTTTACATTTGATTGTGGGGTTTTTAATTCCCTAATGCATGGTCAATTTTTGTGTAGGTGCTATATACTGCTGAAAAAATATTATTTTCTATTCCCATTCAATTTTACTAACTTTCTTAATCTTTTTATTGTTTATTTTGTGATTGGGTTTATTTAGTTCTGAGAGGGGAGGTTGAAGTACCTCACTAATATACTTTTCTTTTCTATTTTTTTTTTCTGTAACTCACTGAACACCTCTAAATATTTGAATGCCATACCACTTGTGCAAATATTTAGTATTGTTATCATTACTTCATTATCTATGGTTCCTTTTAGCAAGACATAGTTTACTTCCATATGTTTTTTAATTTGATCTATTTTTGCTTTTTCTTTGTTTGAGATAAGAATTGCTATTCTTTATTTTTTTTTAATTTTAGCTAAAGCATAATGTAATCTGTTCCAGTCTTTTATCTTTATTTTGTATATGTCTCTCTGCTTAAAATGTGTTTCCTGTAAACAACATATTGTGGAATTCTAGTTTTTAATTCACTCTAATATCTGCTTCTGTTTTATGGGTGAGTTTATGCCATTCACACTCACAATTATGATTGCTAACCATCAGTTTGTCTTCATCCTATTTTCCCCATTTATACTTTTCTCTATATTTGCTTTCTCTCTGTCCTTTTTCACTAGTGTTTTTACTTTTTGTAAAATACAATATTTTATTTTTCCAAATAGATACAAAGATAGTTTTCAACATTTACCTTTGCAAAACCTTGTGTTGCAGTTTTTTTCCCCCCCTCTCTCTCTCCCTTCCCCCCTCCCTAAGATAGTAAAAAAATCTTATATAGATAAAATGTACAAATCTTATAATATCATTTGGAATAATACTATTTTCATATTAGTCATGTTGCACAAAAAATTTGATCAAAAGGGGAAAAAACACAACAAAGGAAAAAACAAACAAGCAAACAAACAAACAGCAACATCAACAAAATATGAAAATACTACACTTTGATGCATATTCAGTTTCCACAGTTCTCTCTGTCTCTTGATGTGCATGTCATTTTCCATCACAAGACTATTGGAATTGCCTTGAGTCACCTCATTGTTGAAAAGAACCAAATCAATCACAGTTGATCATCACATAATCATGTTGTTATTGTGTACAGTGTTCTCCTGGTTCTGCTCACTTCACAGTGTCAGTTCATGA